>NC_073693.1:249833752-249893450 GCF_029784155.1 Uranotaenia lowii
CTGGCTGAAGTGAGCGAAAGTTTGTTTTGTTTTGCTATCCCGGTGTGCGCAAACGATTGCTAGAAAATTCTTAAGGGCGACTAATATGTATGATTCAAAGAATCGTTCGCTGACTTAAGTTTTAGCTTTAGCTTGCTTCTTGCCTCGATCATAATGGTTTTTAAAATGTAGGTCCTCCTTTTATGGGAGTGGAATAAAAAAAATATGAATATTTACTATCTTATGTTAACCTGTTAACTTCAATGGAAACAGATCTATCATGATTGCATGTTAAAGATTTAGTAAACGATTTGTTTGCTTGATTAATGAACATATTTATGTTAATCAATGCAACAGTTTGGAACTTATAATAGAAATTATAAACACACAAAAACTGAAATAAACAAGTAAAGCTTTTTTACGTAAGATTATAATTCTACATGCAAATATCAATTATAAAAATTGATTGACATTTCGTACTTTCGACTTTTTGAAAACAATACAGAACATTGATGTGCTTCTTTCCGGGATATTTTCAATGAATTCGTGGGGACTGTTGTTGTATTAGTGAGGCAAGTTTTTCCTAAAGACGGCCAATTTAAGGAACTTATAAAGGGCCAAAATTCGGCGCGGGGGCTATAATGAGGAGCATTTCAATCAATAGTTTGATCAGGTTTATCTCAAATTATCAACCGCTTTCAAGCAAGGACATATTTTTACTGCATTTCAGACTAGCAAGCAATCATATTTGTCGAAGGACTTTTGAAGGTACACATTACAGGAAGACTGCAATCATGAGAAATCTAGTCAACCATGCCTTAGGGGCCAAGATTGGGTACATTTACCCTATTAACCACTTTTTTTGGACGAAATACTTCATCGTTGAGATTTTTTCTTGGCAAATTTTTAAAATTGTATAACCACAGGGGCTAAGGAACATGATCTAAAGTCCTTTTTCAGTTTTAGTTTTAACGCACTTCAACCATTTTTGGAAAAATTTTGAGACTGACTTAAAGTCACATTTCTTTATAGTCGGGTTATTTGAGGCACTCTAGTGACAACACATATTCCAAAATATTGATAATGTAGGAATACTCTTTGGCATAAACTTTTCTATCAGGATCGAGATTATGACTGCTCTCCTCTCCTCAAGTATGAGATCCCGTTACATAAAACACGAAATTGAACAAATTTTTTTTAAATCAAAAAACTGTTTCTAATGTACTCTTGAATTTTCCTAATTTTCCACTCCGTTTGAGTGATTAAAAATCAGAAGAGGTTAATATGGTTGCTAGAATGGTGTTAAACTTTAGCGAAACTTTCATTTCAGAATAACGATTATATGAATTTGGAAAATAAACATTGGATTCAAAATTCAGAATCAGAACACAGATTTTTAAATTCATAATATAGCAAAATATGAACTTAGAAATGAAGGCCTGAGTCAGAGAAAAGTTTAAGATTTATGTTTTTTTTTAAATTTATACAATAACAGATTCATCAGACTTTTCAAATGATAAGTATTATATAGATTATCCAAAAATCATGTTAGAAAAGTACACAATCACCAAAAATTTAAGTTTTCCTAACATCTTAGGTATATTCTTCACTACAGATGAAAAGGATGTAGAAACTTGCAACTTGCAAGGAATGCTACACAGCAAGAAAAATTCGTGTAAATTTAGAACGAAAACGATGCACGAAAACGGAACATCGATTTTGATGTAAAATTCTATCACGGTTTATTTTTTTCAAGGATGTAATTTTTTAAGCGTGTAAATTTAGATTGAAACAAAAGCCGTCGTGTAAAAATACACAGGGATAAAAATTTTAATAATTTATTATCGTAAATATTGATATTCACGGAAAGCGTCAAACTGGAATTGTTGTTGCATCCGATGATTCCTAGCAGGGGGATGTTTTTACAGATCAGCGTCAGTATCTTCAAATGGTTCAGGAACATCATGATCTTTCGGTCAGCGCTTGGACACTTGAATGACAAAAGTTTCTCCGGATAATAACTGCCCGTATATCAGCCTCAGCGCAAAAATCTGACCTTGCTGTAATGGAGAAAAAACTAGTCAATTTCAACAGCATTCTTCATTTCACGTATACGTACGACTTTAAAAGACTCTAGAAGTGCTGTTGTAGGTAGCTACGCCTTTGATCGACCTGTTTCCGAATAATTTTTCGACTTGTTTACTTTGTGTGCAAACTAACGAAATATAAAAAGGCAGAAGTTAAATATTTGCATTAAATTTTAAATCAAACAGATCTAATTTTACACTGTTTAAATTTCATTGACCGGTTGATTTTTGCATGACACAATGTAAAATTATAAGAAATTTGTTGAAATTTGTTCACGTAGCTCTGACAACTCAGATTGGCTGCTCCTACTTTCGTCGATAGCTGCAGAAGATGTATAACGAGTTTTCGCGATGTCTGCAAGCTTATCCGCCTGTTCAGCTAGTTGTGACAGCTGCAGAGTTTCCTCGGAAATTTTGAGCACAGCTTGTGTTGTTTCCGGAAGCTGTTGTAGCCATAGGGACTTCAGAATTTTTTCGTCCGTAATGAAGTTTCTGGCTAGATCTCGCATTTCCCGTAGTAGCTGAGATGGCTTGCGGTCGCCTAATTCACATCCTCTTAGGAGCTGCTGTATTCGGTTTTGCTCGCTGACGCTGTACTCCTTAAGGATCCTTTCCTTGACGGTGGTGTATTTATCAACTGCCGGCGGATCCCGGATTATATCCGAGCAGCACGCAAGTATCTCCGAATCAATTGCTGATAGAACATGGAAATACCGGGTGTCTTCTTGGATGATGCCAGCTAAAGTGAACTGAGCTTCCACTTGGGCGAACCAAAGAGCTGGATCGCGTTTCCAGAAAGGGCCGATTTTGATTCCAACTCGATTAATCGCGCTGACTGGCGGCGCTTGTGAAGTAGATGCTTGTGCTGCCTGGAGCTCTGCTTGCAGCCGGATGATTTCGTCCTTCAGGCGCTGATTATCCGTCATCGTTGAGCTTTGGGCGCCTCGGCAGTGGATTTTATGTGTAGAATTCAGGTTATGTTGCCTTGAAGAGAGACATAAAAATTCGACACACAGCCAATTGCGCCCAAGTGTATAAATTTGTGTGTTTTCTTACCCACTGTGTGGTGTATCGATTCCTCCGTTGAATTCCTATCGTCGGGGTCACCAATAAGGAGTACCAATCGAAACGCCAGCGGATAATTGTACAAACTTATATTTATTACGGAAAGCAAAAGTAAACAACGCAATGTGCGCCACTAAATCTCCAAGCCGAGTGGTGAGAATTTAGTTCTCTCCGATGTCGCAAGATGTCATCCTTGGATGCAGTACAGGTTCCATAACTAGCGTACCGCAATTACATCAAAATAGCTTATTTCTATCCTATTTTTGAAAAAAAAATAGATCACTCGTTTTTTAGATTCCGTGTACTTTTAGAAATTTTTTGCTGTGTACATTAGACTGAGTCGATTCAGGATAATTTTCGAATTTCTTAAATCCTGGGGTCTAAAGAACGTCTTATTTCAAAACTCATTGATGATTTTTTGCAGAATTTTTAAGTAACGTTTACATTTGAACTTTTATGTTTGTATGGAAAAGTTGAATATTTTTACTGAAAAATTTACATCATTTTTGGTTCTTCTGTAGAAGCGATCCTGCTTATGGTTTTTGTGCCAATTTAAAAATTCTCTGAAGAAAATATTACGCTAAACAATTTTTTAGAAGACCGTCACAACAAATTGTGGAAGATCCGATAGAGCAAAAAAAAGATGGGAGTTTTAACACCTTTGGTATTTTTTATTTTATTAAGTCTTTCGATCAAGGATCTGAAACTCGTTCGTTTCCACTCATCGTTCACTGAGAGATTTCTCCGGCGAAACAAAAGTTTCATTGCTCTTGCCTGCAACATTTCCATGTGACTGTTTTCAGGCTAGAAGGAATTCCTATGGCGAATCCACAGCTTCTTGTATCATTCATGCAGAAGCATGCAACAAATATCCACCGACAAGCGATACATTCACTGGCGAACTGCGACATTCAAAAAACAACTTGTTGCAGTTCCCTGCTGAGAGCGAATCGGTCGAGAACATGTTCACTTAAGTGCTTCGCGAACCAATAATCTAAATTATGTTTCGTCTTGATGGTCCAACGAATTGCGGTAGTGTTCAGCTGGGGAAGTATAAAATTGTTTTGTTATAAATGAGAAACATTAAAAGTAATTTATCATTGCTTACATTTTTTTCAAATCGGCTTTTTACAAAAAATACAAGTTCTGCAGAAGTTCGAGAAAAAATCAATTAAATATGAACGTTAGTGTTGCCATTGATGAATGAGAACCGGATTGGATTTAAAAATGCAATCTGAGACATCGATCATATTTAATTGGTGCTTAAATGAGTTAATTATAAAAATAAAAAAAGGTCGAGATATTATGTTATTTCTAAAAGCAATGTTTGTAGTAAAGATGTAGATGTGTAGTAAAGATGTGTAGATGTGTAGTAAAGATCGAATTTCTGGGAATATTTTTCGAATATCTCATTTATTTTAATATTGATATGGAGTATTTAAGAATTTGATGATAAAGTAAATCAAAACTGATTTCAGTTCACATGGTGCCTGGCTGTTGAACCCAAAAAAGGTATTTTTTATTCTTAAATTCTAGTTAGTGTAGGAAAATTGCGACAAACTTTCCAGATTTTTTTACCTTTTTAGTATTAAACATGGTATTGCTTTAACTTTAAATACATGTGTACTGTGATGCACTGGAAAAACATTAAAAAACTATAGATTTTTAATAAATTTATTTTTTGAGGCCTTGAAGATGGTCATAAATTATTTTAAAAGACTACTATATATTTAAAAAAATCCTTTATCAAAATTTGCAAAAATTGAGGACTTAGCTTTAAAACAAAAATAAATTTTACAAATGTTTACTCAATATAAACACTAAGAATTTGAAATCAAAATAATGACCAAGACAATTTAACAATGTTTTTTTTTTATCAAAGTTTTCAAATAAAAGTTTTTGACAATAATAAATCACTATCAATATCTAGAAACAGCAGCTCATATTAGGCTTCAGAATTAAAAATAAAATTAAAATTTCCAAATTAAAATACTTTCAAACACACAATTTAAAATCTGAAAATTTGATAAAAATTATCTGTTGAGGATTCAGGGGGTAGTTTACCGCTTGTGTTCGAATCGGAGGGTTTACTTTCCGTTGCTCTGCCAACGGGACGGAAAAGTAGCACCAAGAACGGGGGACGATCAATTTCATCCACTCCACCAGCAGTGGTTTCGTTGCTTGCTGCTTCTCTGCTAACAGGTCGGGAGTCGGACAATTTCGCTGCACTGAATTAGTCCGCACACTACACACAGCACTAATTTCGCTGTTCCGGGTTTCGGATGTGCTTTAGAACACAAAAGACGACCGATTTACAACAAATAAAACACCACTTTATTCTACTATTACTCGACCGACAAAACAAACAACACGCGAGCACGGAGCTGATGTTGCCACTACGAGAATTTATTTTAACTGATTTATGTTGTCTTTGTTGTTGCTTTGATCAGCTGGTTGGTGAGTTACCGTGTCAAAACAATTCATCCGGTAACTCACTGTTATGCTTTTTCTTGTACTAGGGTTGTTCACTTTTTTATCTTTTACAATTATTGAAAATAATTAATGGAAATTTCACACACACACACATAAACTATAGGTTTGGTCACAAACATTCCGGCCACCTTGAAATGGCACGGACATTTCAACACTTGCTTCGGTATCATTGGGGAGCCTTCATCGGTTTCCTTCGTCTTCGACTACGTGGACCAACAGGACGCATCATGGCACCAGGGGAAGCAGGAGGAGCGATTGGAACTGGGCGGTACGAACACCATCTGGAGCTTTGTTTTCTGTGGAACAAAGAGGATCCCAGTAGACCAACAAACATACAAATAAAGGATTGGAACCGCAATCACCTGGTGCTTATGGTTGTCATACAGGAGCTAACTTAGAGTGTAGCTCTACTCATATAAGCTGCGACCACCGGCTACTGCTTTCAATCAGCCGGTGCTAGGAGTATTCGATGGGAGGGGATGTCCACCACACGAAGCCGGAAATGATGAAAGGCGACCTCACTCGGAGCGTTGATTTCTGCGGAGCAAGAAGGAACCCAGTAGCCCAACAAACAAAACATGGGGATATTGGAAATGCAATCACCTGATTCTCAAAATTGATATACAGGAGCTAACTTAGAGTGTAGCTCTACTCATTCAGGCTGCAACCGGCGACTACTGGTTCTGGGAGGTCCGCAATATACAGGCGGAGACGACGACAAGTGGTTCTGGGAAGCAAAAGGGAACCAAGTAGACCAACAAACAACGTTTAAAAATATTGGAACCGCAATCACCTGATCCATGAAATTTCGTACAGGAGCTGTCTTAGAGTGCAGCTCTACTCATTGGTTGTTTTCAGGAACTGCGGTGACCGGTTCTCCAACGGGCTGCTCATCAGCTGGATTGGGTTCGGGTTGTTCTGGTACGGGTAACAGAGCAAGTTTGTTGACACACCTAGAAACGACATCTCGCTTCGCAGTGCGTAAGGTGACCACTCGTACGACGCCGTCTTTCCCAGGATGAACGGCTGTGATGATCCCTAGTGGCCATTGGGCTGGCGGAAGCAGATCGTCTTGGATGATCACCATTTGGTTGGGCTGGATTACAGTTGATGGTCTACGGTGCTTGGTGGCTCGGGCTTGAAGCTGCTGCAGATATTCTGGGTACCATCTACGCCAGATTCGTTGGAACCGTTTCTGCGTGAGCTTCCAATGCGACAGTTGATTGTCCGGAACAGTTGCGACGTCTTCTTCGGGTGGAGATCGCAGGCTTTCACCGACAAGGAAATGTCCAGGTGTCAGGGCTTCTAACTCGTCGGATTCGGTTGGCATCGGAATCAAGGGTCTGGAGTTCAGACACATCTCCACCTCGGCTAGTAACGTCGTCATGTCTTCGTAGGAAATGTTGGAGTGGCCTATTTCTCTCAATAGATGGTGCTTCGCTGATTTCACTGCTGCTTCCCATAGACCTCCGAAATGGGGCGATCGAGGTGGTATGAAATGCCACGCAACTCCAGATTCTGCACACCAATCCAGGATGTTCTTGCGTCCTCCGTGTTCGGTTTTCAGCATCTGGTAAATTCTGTGCAACTCGTTGTTTGCACCTCGGAACGCAGTGCCATTGTCGCTGTGGATCTCGTGGGGAAAGTTTCGGCGGGCAGAAAATCGGCGAAGAGCAGCGATGAAGGCCGGCGTGGAGAGATCAGACACCAACTCGATGTGAACGGCACGTGTGGTAAAGCAAACGAAGATGCAAACGTATGCCTTCGTTGGGCCTCGGTTACGGACGAGAGACTTGATGTAAACTGGTCCGCAATAGTCCACACCAGAAACGGCAAATGGTCTTCGGGGCGCAACACGGGACGTAGGCAAATCTGCGATACTTTGCTGGATCATCTTTGGTCTGCATCGGAAACATTTGTGGCACTCATGGAATGTGCGGCGCACTAGATTGCGTCCACCAATGATCCAGTACTTTTGACGGATCGTGGCGAGCATTAGTTGTGGGCCGGCGTGAAGTAAATTCCCATGATAATACTTCGCCAACAGTTTTGAAAGTGGGTGTTTCGCGAGCAGAACAACTTGATGTTTCGTAGCTTCCGGAACGGTTGCGTTGGCCAGAACTCCTCTAATCCGAATGATTCCATCTGATTCTAGTTTTGTACGGATGTACTTCAACTGCGATGAAGACGGAAGACGACCGGACGATGCTAGAGTGGCTAACTCTTCAGGAAAACACTGTTTCTGGGCAAGACGACACAGTGTCAAATCTGCTTCTTGCAGATCGGCGGTGGTAAGCGCTTGGAATGGGTCAATTTTCGTCTTCCGTGCAGCTGCTTTCAACAAGCGGAAGTATCGCATGCAGTGAGCGATGGAGCGCCTGAGTTTTTGGTAACTGGAGTACATTCCGAAGATACGATCTACAAACTCGTCATCCTTCACGACAGCTGGAAGCGCGGCAACTGGAACTCTCATTTCACTCGTCGAACTGGTTTGGCAGGCTGACAACTCGGTTCGTGGCCACTGCGAAGGCGGTAACTGGAGCCATGGAGATCCAGTCCACCAAAGCGGATGATTGACGAGCTCAGGCGGACTTATTCCACGGGACAGAACATCGGCTGGATTCGATTCTCCGCGAACATGCATCCACAAATCTACATCGGTCGAATTCTGGATCTTAGACACTCGGTTGGCCACAAATGTCTTCCAGCGATTGGGCGGTGATTGTAGCCACTGAAGAACCGTCGAGGAATCAGTCCAGAAGAACATTTCGGCAGGCAACTTGAGAGCACGGTTGACCTTCTCCGATAGGCTGACAGACAGAACGGCTCCACAAAGTTCCAAACGGGCAATGCTATGGTGGCTCTTCAGCGGGGCGACCTTCGACTTCGATGTCAGCAATACGACACGGACGATTCCATCACATTCCGACCGAATGTAGCAGCAGCTGCCGTAGGCCTTCTCCGACGCGTCCGAAAAGAAATGCAACTGAAAGGATGTGGCATTGGCGGAAGATACGTATCGAGGAACTTGGATCGTGGCGATGGTATCCAGCGTGCTATGGAACTCCTTCCAATCGGCCTGGTACGACGCTGGTAGTGGGCGATCCCACTCGAAAGATTCTCCGTTTTCTGTTCGAAGTCCCCACAAACGCTGCATGAACAATTTGGCGACGGTAATAATCGGTCCAACCAAACCAAGTGGATCGAAGATCTGGGCGATGTACGACATAATCTTGCGCTTTGTGAGTACTGGAGCTGGCAGGGGCAATTGGACTCGAAATCGTAGAACGTCAGACCTTGTTTCCCAAACAAGTCCGAGCGTAGAGACAGCCTGATCGTCCTGCAGGCTGTGGATTGCGGATACGGCTAAATCTTCGGGAGGAATACCTCGAAGCGCTTCAGGAACATTGGATGCCCATTTCTTGAGTGGTAAACCGGCAGAAGCAGCTAGAGCGGATGCTTCTCGGCGGAGTTGAACGGCGGATTCGACATCTTCGGCACCAGTCAAACAGTCGTCAACATAGAAGTCGTTCTTGAAAACTGGGGCGGCAACAGGAAAACGACTGACTTCATCCTCAGCGAGGCGTTGTAACGTACGAGTGGCCAAAAATGGTGCAGAAGCGAAACCGTACGTAACAGTCTGCAGCTCAAACGTTGCGAGAGGCTCTTCGGGACTTTGGCGCCAGAGAATTCGTTGGAACGTACAGTCGTCTAGGTGCAGTTGTATTTGGCGGTACATCTTTTCAATGTCGGCTACGAGTGCGATTGGGTGGGTTCGGAAGCGCATAATGATCGACAGTAGATCGTCCTGGATAGTAGGTCCCACCAATTGCATATCGTTGATGGAGTAGCCGGTTGATGTCTTGCACGAAGCGTCAAAAACAACACGGACCTTGGTGCTTGTGCTTGACTCCTTGAAGACTGGATGATGTGGTAGATAGCAGTGGGGGACAGAGTCGTCTACTGGATCAGTCAACTTGATCATCTGGCCCAAACGTTCGTAGTCGGCCATGAAACAAACGTAGGCTTCTCGAGTGGCAGGATCTCGCTTAAGTCTCCTCTCTAGACTTTGGAAGCGGCGCTCGGCGATGGATCTTGATTCACCAACACGTACCAGGGGGTCACTAGTGAGTGGCAATCTAACTACGAAACGACCGGACGAATCGCGAGTGGTGGTAGCACTGAACACTTCTTCACACTTTATTTCTTCAGCTGACAGAGCTTGGGACGGCAACAGAGATTCGAGTTCCCAGAACCTTTCGATGGATTGTTCTAGGTCTCGATCGATGGTCGTAAGATGGCATAACCGGGGTGTTACGGAGGAATTTATCGGAGCCGATCCGGATACAGCCCATCCAAAAACAGTCTCCACTAAAGTCGGCATCTCATTGCCGAGGGAAATCTTGCTGCCGCCGTGAAGTTCATGGTACACTTCTCCGCCAACGATGAGGTCAATGTCCGCAGGAATGAAAAAATGTGGATCAGCCAGGTCAACGTCGGGAATTTTCCAAGCAGCAACATCAATTCTCACTGTCGGTAGGCAAACTGTTGGCCTTTTGAGGATAAGGAAATCTAGCTTCGTGGCGTACTTTGTTACGGTTGAGCGAATCTTCGCTGTTAACTGGCGCTTGATCTGCTTGGATGATTCACCAATCCCTGAAACGGCAATGTCAACGGTAGAACGGCGGAGATCGAGAGTGTTGGCCAACTTCTTCGTCATGAAGCTGCACATGCTAGCGGAATCAAGCAGCGCGCGCGCCGGAATTTCCTTCCCTGTACTGTCAACCACCAAAAGCATCACCGTTTCTAGCAAAACTGTACTGTTCGTTGCCTGAACAGTCATACAAACTTGTTGGCTCGAAGTAGATGGTTGCGGATCTGAATCTGGAGGAGCGGTGCTGCGTTGTGGAGCTGGGAGTGGTGGATTCGACGAAAGCGAAGTTGGTTTCGGAACCGAATTGAAGTTGGTGGTCTTGATCGCATCATGGAGGAGAGAATGATGCTTTCCATTGCAGAAACGACAAGTGTGTCTGGAGGAACAGGATCGTGATAAATGGCCGGAATTGAAACAATTCCAACACAAACGATGGGATGTGACAACTTGCCGTCGGTTGTAGGGAGAAAAACTTGCGAATTTCTTACAGCGAAATAGATGGTGTCGTTCCGAACAAACTACACACACGGGTAAATCGGGTTTTGGATCAGACGCAACAGGATTGGCCACTAATCGGAACGCCTTCTTCGGTTGGGATCCCGTCATCCTAGCTGGAATCGCTTGCAGGTTGCGCTGCTCTTCTGAAACGATCGTCTTCAGCATCATCGCTCGAGAATACAAGAAATCGATCAACTCTTGGTAAGTGATGTCTCTCAGGTCGCTTGTTTTCTCCTCCCAGGCTCGCAGAGTCGTTGGATCCAATTTGTAGCACAGTAGGTTCACTAGCGGAGTATCCCAGTAACCTACAGGCTCACCCAGTTTAGCCATGGCCTTCACATGGCGGTCAAAATCATCAGTCAACGTATGAAGATCCTTTGAAGACTCTTTCCTTAAAGGCTGGATGTCGTACATTGCCCTGAAGAGCTGTCGTTTCAGGTACCGCTGGTTATCATACCGCTTCATCAACGCGTCCCAAGTTATAAGATAGTTGTCAGCCTCAACGTTCACGGACTCGAAAGGTTTCTTGGCTTCGCCTTCCAAACTCTGAAGCAGGTACTGCAGCTTTGCAACCGCTGGAACATCTGGGTTCGAGTGCACCATGGACTTGAACGTGTCTCGGAACGACAACCATCGCGAAAAATCACCATCGAACCTCGGCAAATCTATTTTGGGCAGGCGTAGGTGAAACATAGCTGTGCTGGCTGGAACAGTCGGCTCGATTGATGTAGAACTGCTCAACCTTTCCGGGATGTTGTTCAACAGGAATGCCTTCACCTCACAAAACCTTTCCTCGATGGTCGATCTCTCAGCCAAACGCATTTCAAGCCGATCCGGTCCATCCCACTTCTCGATGACGGTTTGCGTTTTCTGGAACTGGTCGTAGATCCGATCAACTAGATCTTGTCGAACTTGAAGGCGCCCAACATCTCGATCCACGTTGAATTCCCTCGTAAATCTTTCAACATCCGATAGATTTGTCAGAATGGCCTTCCGACGAACGATGGCATCCTCCACTCTTTCGTCTGACTTGGTTTTCGGCATGTTGAAATTCACTGACACTTGCTACCACCACTGTACGATAACGAAAACACAGCACAAAAAACGCAAACGAAATCCTTCCCGAACCGATGTACTGGTTTTTAACACGACGGCGGAAGTGTAAACCAATCGAACGATTAAATCCTTCCCGTCGCGGATTTACACTTCTACGCGACGAAGAATGATACAAATCGTACGATTCAATCCTTCCCGTCGCGGTGTATCAATCTTAACACGAAACGAATCCGAGAATTGTGTGTTAAAATCGACGAAAAAATCCTTCCCGACGCGACACACAATTCTTTCGCGAAGACTGCCACCCACTCACACCCAATCGCATATAATATTAATCAATATTGCCAATATATAAGCCTCAGGTGCATAAGGACTGAATTTGCCAGAAGAATTCCAAGTCCAAAACTTTTTCGCCAAAAATCAATCAAATCCACTTTCCCAATTTTTGCTGACCGGTGTAAAACATCCACATAGCAGCAGGTCAAAATTAGCAGCTGTTGGTGGCTTTGTGCTGTTGGCTTGGCTTCACTTTGCGCTTTCTTGGCTCGAAAAACAATGTACAGCAGTACAAAAGGCAAGCAAAATGGCCCAACTTGATGCAGCCAGCGCGTCGAGTAAAGAAAATGGTGTACTCACCGCTACCTTCCGTGTGGAGAATTCCTCCGATCCGGTTCGAAGGACCAATGTTGAGGATTCAGGGGGTAGTTTACCGCTTGTGTTCGAATCGGAGGGTTTACTTTCCGTTGCTCTGCCAACGGGACGGAAAAGTAGCACCAAGAACGGGGGACGATCAATTTCATCCACTCCACCAGCAGTGGTTTCGTTGCTTGCTGCTTCTCTGCTAACAGGTCGGGAGTCGGACAATTTCGCTGCACTGAATTAGTCCGCACACTACACACAGCACTAATTTCGCTGTTCCGGGTTTCGGATGTGCTTTAGAACACAAAAGACGACCGATTTACAACAAATAAAACACCACTTTATTCTACTATTACTCGACCGACAAAACAAACAACACGCGAGCACGGAGCTGATGTTGCCACTACGAGAATTTATTTTAACTGATTTATGTTGTCTTTGTTGTTGCTTTGATCAGCTGGTTGGTGATTTACCGTGTCAAAACAATTCATCCGGTAACTCACTGTTATGCTTTTTCTTGTACTAGGGTTGTTCACTTTTTTATCTTTTACAATTATTGAAAATAATTAATGGAAATTTCACACACACACATAAACTATAGGTTTGGTCACAAACATTATCAAATAAACTTCAGTTCCTTTCAATCGATTAGTAAATAATTAAATTCAACATAAAATTAAATAATAATCAACTCAATTCTGAACTGGTATAATCGTAATCAGATGATACCAAATGTTTAGGTTCTAACATTTGAATTGGCTGTAGAATTTGAGTCTGAAGTTTTTCGTGACATTTTGCCTAACTCTGATCGGTTACACCCACTTTTTTTGTTTAGAAATCATTCTGTACACTATATTACTTCAACAACTTAAAAAAAAGAAAATTAAATAAAATCTTTACTTTCAATTTTCAAATGTTCTATTTCTATCCCCTTGTGAATAGAGACAATTGTTAATCTGGATAAATGATTAATGATGAATGGTTAATGATGAAACTCAAAAAATCTGCTTATAAAAATGTGAAAAAAGCATTTTCAAAATATTGAATGTTTAAAACGTTAAACAGTGCATAAGACTACATTCTATTACGTTATTCCTCGAGCATATTTTTTTTATTTTTACAATCCTCAATTAACACATTTTCCATTACCCACGCTTCAATTTTACATGAAATTTTTCGCTGCCTATTGCCGGTGCAATAGTTACATTATTATCTTGAAGCTTCAAGCAACGCCAGACAAAAGTTGTTGAAAAAACACGCGTTCCCGCAAAAACATGACATTCCCGCAAGACTCGACATTTGTGATCTGCATATGAGCGAGTTAAAGAGAGCGTTCGCTCTCGAATGCTTCACTTTCAAATTTGACTTGAAGATATTCGCAAGCGAACGCAACAAGCCAACAATTTCCTCTTTTCAGTTCTTTTAGCAACTGATACACCAAACGGAGATTTGGCCTGTGGGCAAACAATCAATTCGTGTGGATGGGATAGGATTTGTTTCGACTGTGAAACACGCAACGCAACGATTCCCTCTGATGATGCTAACATTAAATGTCGCGCAACATCCTCTCTTTTCACACAGCAAAGGAAGAGAATTGTAGTACAATTTGAGGGGGCTTTGGAAGTATCGCCTATATTGGATCAATCATGAACGAGTATCGGACCCTTGCTTTCGATAATAAAAATCACTATATTTATAGGTTTTGTGCAACCATGTAGTGTGCAACTTTCTTGCAACTTCAATTCATTAGTTTTTTGCATTATTTTTACTATCCCCCCTCTCGATGTTACAGCTCCGAGTGACAAAAGAATGATTTAAATTCGTTCCGGCCTAATTATACACGATAAAATTAAAAAAAAGATTTGTGTAACTAACATGAAAACATTGGAAACTGCAAAGAAATTTAAACGGTAGAATTCCCTAGAATTATTTTAAAGTCAGTCTTGAGTGCAACGATACAAAAATTAGCGATGCTTTTTTTTTCGAACAAAAAAGTTTTCTAACAGAAACACCGTGACACGTGTATGTGATAGGATGTGTAGTTCTGTTGCGCTTTGCGAGAAATGAGCTTAAGTGGTTCTACCTGATTGGATTTGTGGCCACAGATACCGCAGTTCGGTGGCGAGTAGCACTGTTACAATTCAATCGCTTCCAGAAGTCGCTTCCCGGTCTCGATGTCTATCTGGGCTTATAGTCATATCTTCTTTCCCCCTCTATATATGTGTGCATACATACAGGCGTTTACAGCCATATATGAGAAACCCTCCGCAACGAGATGGAGTACCGACAGTTTCCGGCATCGACGAACCGGACGAACCGACCCTGTCTGCAAATCGTGGAAAGGGAAGAATCAGGGAAAACCGTTGATGTGGGTTTTACATTTGATTTCTTTCTTCACGTGCTACTGATTTGCGGGAAGAATTCCAATCGAGCACCCAAGTGGCCACCTAAAGAGAGAAAGAGAGTAGTGGCGTATAATTGAAAGCACCGGGTTTCGATCCCAAGGAATAGAATCAAACGCTAGGTATTTAGGAAAGGGGTAAAGAAATTGATTACATCCTGGCCGCAAAATTGGAGCGAGCCTAACAACCAACACATGTGCGCACATTCATACGCAGCCTTATGAGGTGCGATGGTCGGTGGAGCAGATTTGAGTTATCGTACACCTCACGTGTTACCAATCTGGTCTGAAAAATGAGATTCGTACCTTCATTAGTTTGTTTATCGAAATCGTATAAATTAGTTAGATCGTTCTACATTTAGGATTTGAAAAGATTATTTTGTGGTTTTAAGTTATTTTTTTTGTAGGAAATACACAAAAACTATTTTTTAAGGTAATATCGATAATGGGCTATAAATTTTATTCGAGTATTAAGTATCGAATCAGTTACCAGTGGTATTCAAAAGGAAAACAATTTTCAAGTTCTGAATGCTTTTTAATTTAAATAAAATAGAAAATGTAAATCTTGCCGTGCTTAAAAATGCTTCAAACTTGAGTCCAACTACAGTAAGATGAAATGATGGGAATAGAAATTGACCATGAAAATGATGATGAACACATGGGAGAACAATTCATGGGCCCTGGAAAGGCGCAAGATGTGGGTTTAAGTCCTACCGGGAGACAAGGCGATTTTTTTTCGCATGTTTTTCAACATCTATTTTCATCTTAGCTAGTCCCTGAAATTTTATATTCATTTGTCTACAAAAAAGTTTCGCTGACTGAATGTTTGAGTCAAGACCCATCTCTGGGTCGCAGTTTAATAATTTAAATGCAACTTTATTGACATTATTTCTTTGAAATAATTACACTAGTTTACAGCATTTTTGAACTCAGTAAACTGAAGGTCATTTCCAATGTAAAATCGGGCGCTGAATTTGAAAATGAAATTCAAAAAAATCTCAGTAGAACCGTTTTTTAGCTATGCTCCAAATATGAAATTTCGAAAAAATTAAAAAAGTTCTTGTACTTAGATTAAAATATCTCGGACGGCATAACAGTAATTTGAAATCCCTCTTTTGCATATTGAAGGTGATTAAGTTTTCTATCGATCATTTGAACACTGTTTTTGCGTTTGACCAACAGTATTGTTGATATTAGTGACTTTATGAGAAAAAAATTATAAAAAACGCATTTTTTTAGAGAAAATTTTTTTTCAGCGAAGGTTTTAGACTCGATGGTAGCATTTAAAAAACCTGATTTTCTTTTGCGCTTAAATGTCAATTTAAAACAAAGATTTCAAATGGTTATTTATCAAAATCGGTTGAAAATTGAAGAAGTTATGGCTACTTTACCATAACTGAAAATTTTGGAGTTTTTAATAATTTAACGAACCGCAGTACACTTATCATAGTATAGGAAGAATGAAACATGATAAATCTCACTCGCTCCAAGTCAAAATTATTTATTAGCTTACCAGAAGGTCACATGCCAAGTTTCAGGAAGATCTGACCATAGGAAGGGGTTGCTTAAGTCTCAAACGTGAATTAAATTTTGAGGTATTTTGCCCGGAAGGAACGAAAAATACTGGTTTTTCATCAATTACTTTTTTCATCCCTAGCTGATTGTTTTTTATGGTTGATTTTCTTAAAGCCTAAGTTGAGACAAATATTTCACCTGAAGACTGTAACTCGATTGGATTTGAAACAGAAAAGTTATTGCGGTTCAAAGAATGTATTTTGGTCAAAAATTGTCGTATAAAACGCAATGGGTAAAAAGTACTCATTGCATGTTGGACAAAATTTGCGGCCTTTGAACCGCAATAACTTTTCTGTTTCAAATCCAATCGAGTTACAGTCTTCGGGTGAAATATTTGTCTCAGTTTAAGATTTAAGAAAATCAACCATAAAAAACAATCAGCTAGAGACGAAAAAAGTTATTGATGAAAAACCAGTATTTTTCGTTCCTTCCGGGCAAAATACCTCAAAATTTAATTCACGTTTGAGACTTAAGCAACCCCTTCCTATGGTCAGATCTTCCTGAAACTTGGCATGTGACCTTCTGGTAAGCTAATAAATAATTTTGACTTGGAGCGAGTGCGATTTATCATGTTTCATTCTTCCTATACTATGATAAGTGTACTGCGGTTCGTTAAATTATTAAAAACTCCAAAATTTTCAGTTATGGTAAAGTAGCCATAACTTCTTCAATTTTCAACCGATTTTGATAAATAACCTTTTGAAATCTTTGTTTTAAATAGACATTCAAGCGCAAAAGAAAATCAGATTTTTTAAATGCTACCATCGAGTCCAAACCCTTCGTTGAAACAAAATTTTCTCTAAAAAAATGCGCTTTTTAAAATTTTTTTTCTCATAAAGTCACTAATATCAACAATACTGTTGGTCAAACGCAAAAACAGTGTTCAAATGATCGATAGAAAACTTAATCACCTTCAATATGCAAAAGAGGGATTTCAAATTACTGTTATGCCGTCCGAGATATTTTAATCTAAATACAAGAACTTTTTTAATTTTTTCGAAATTTCATATTTGGAGCATAGCTCAAAAACGGTTCTACTGAGATTTTTTTGAATTTCATTTTCGAATTCAGCGCCCGATTTTACATTAAAAATGTTGGTCAGTTAATCAAGTTCACGATTTTTTTAAAATTCTGTAAACTAGTGTTATTGACACGAGCAATCGCTGAGACATTCTGCTTGGCAGGTAACTTGTTATATTGAACCTATTTGAAACTAGCTTTTCTCCAAATCAGCATCTTCGAATGTTTTGCCATTTTTAGCGGGCTGAACAACCATCAATAGCAATATCATCATCTTTGAGCGTTATTTCTCCTTTTCTTTTTACATTAATCTATTGAAGCGATTTGTTTACTAAGGAGTGTTTCCGAAAAAAATGCAACACTTTGTTTAATGAATAACTTTCGAATGCATGAATACAATAAACAGAGTATAAACTTATTGACCTATTGAAGGGAAATGTTTTGCAGAGAAAACGGTCGCATTTGGAGGCAGTCTTTTTCGTATTTTTAGACATTCATCGTGTTAATCGGTATGAAGACTGAGAATTTGCAGTTTCCACAGTTCGTTTGCCTGCTCAAGTACTAGACAATAAATTTTTCAATTTTAAGACTTGTTAGCGATAAAATTCTGGCTGAACACCGCTAAAGAGTTCGTTTTGCTGTTCATTACGATTTTTTTTTTCAAAATATCTCCCCACAAACAGTCCAAATATTTTGCACACGACATGACCACCGTATTTTGTTTTTTTAACCAGTGCGTGGGCAGCTTTTTTACCTTCTTGAAATGAAGTCAGGACTATCTATAAGACAGCTAGACGTAGCTCCATTAGTTTTTCCGGATTGCGCTTGAACATATTTCTAACATTCCTCTTATTCATGGAACCAATAATCTTCGCTTTAATTCGAATTTTAGCTCCCTTTTTCAATCCTCTAGAACTTATTCAACGATTTACCATGTAAACTTTGGTCGAAAAGTTGGTTTCCTGCTGTTTTGGGTCTCCCACTGGGACTTTACTGGATTTTTCAAGATCCTGCTTAAAAAATTTTGTCTATGAACTTCAATATTGGAGGCTATCTCAAAAACCTCTTGACAGATGTTCACCAAATTTTGGACACCTACATATTGAATATACACTTCTTATATGTCTAATCCTTTTTTCAATCAAAAAATATTTGTTTGTCTTTGGAGCCACTCTTTTTTGTACTTATATATTTTCTGATTAAATTTTTGATTTTTATTGATGTTGTATTTATAAGGGCACAGTTTACTGACATGTATTTTAAACCAAGATAAAAAGCTTTTTGAGTTTTTTAAAAGCGTTCTTAGTTTCACCGAATTTGAAACAGATAGCAATCTCCTTGCCTCAAAACAATCTCACGGCTTTTACTTACCCACGCCGATACTGGCTGAACCAGAAGTATTCAAAAATTTGTCAACAGTCGATCAGTCTAAAGGTCCTGACGACATTGGTTCTTACATCGTGAGAAAGTGTTTAAAAGTTTTCGATTCTAAAAGAAAATTTAAAAAATCGAGCAAAAGATGTACAAATTTTCATTTTTTTTTTGGATACCGTAAACAATTTTACCCAGTATGACGGATTGGCTCAATTCTATATCACCTACAAACTTTACATTGCTTTCTCTATCCTATACTACCACTGTTGGTGTAAAAATATTCCTCAGACAATCACCAATATTTTTTCAACAACATTTTTTTATATTTAGTTACCAGTCTTAAGTTATCAGAGCCTAAATGCATCAAAATGCAAATACAAAATTCACTTTTTAGATCTCGTTTCCATATGCTGAAATGTATTTGATTTTTTTTTGTTTTCAATTTTATCCATCCAAACATTTTTTTTTTGGTTTCAGTTAGTAGAATATTTTGCCGAATTTATCACCCCTAAATGTATGCAGTACCCAAATGTTTTTTTCTTTGAAAATATTTTTGACAGAAAAAATACAAAATTTTATTAAAAAATATACCAAAAATAACTGCAATTGGTACTTTATGACATCACAAATATACAAAAAAAAAAATTAAAAATTTTCAAACATTTCCATTTGATTTTTGGTTAAAACTATGTTTATTGCAACTTAACCCTCTTAGAAGGGTGGAAATCACATGTTTTGGTATATTTGAAAAAACTGAGGAAACCAACAATTTTTCTAACTACCTATTCTCGTCTTAAGATGTACAAGCGGTGAAACCAATAATTTTTCTGATTACGTACACTTGATTATCTATGGACTTGAAGTTTTTGATGATGAAAAGTGTTGCGGTATGCTCCAGTTGACGGTAATTTAATATCTCGGTGAATACCTAGTGGCTCTAGAGAGTGTAGTGTTTTTGTTCTAAATTAGAAATTATTTGACTTATTTACTACATTTCTTCATTTCTTTTAAAAACTTTAAATAAAAATTTCGAATTTGTCATATAAACCGCATTCAATGGCAACTAACCTAATTACGCAATGTGGTACCTCATTGGACAAAATGAATGTCATGTTCATGAATTGTGTTCCTTTTATTTTTTATTTTGATCTTTTTAAACGAATTGACAAATCCCTGAAGTTTTCCGGACTTTATACAGATGTCATATTATTTGAGCATTGAAATGCTAAAACTTCGAAAATTATTAAAAGAGATATGTAAGACAGATGCTAAACTTATTGTTTCACATTTTCATTGTATTGGTGGCTCCAGAGTGTATTTGCATCTTACCAAAATAAACATAAATGTATAGTGTGTTATTCACAATCAAGTATGGGGCACTTGTTTGGTTCTGATTATTTGAATGAAAATATAACAATTCTGTTATAATTTCGTCGGAAGCAGAACAAAAATTACTGATAATTTTCTCTAAATTTTGCGACAGTAGCTCTTAACATCATCCTCTTGGTTCAAAATCTTAAAAGATAGATCACTTCCCATTTTTAAATTTTGTTCTGCTTGGATTCGTTCTGATATTATATTTTTAATCCACATAATTGTTTCCACTTGATAGCAAATGATTTTAAATTTACTATATCATTCTTTTTTTGAGAAAAAGCGCTTATTACTGGAAAAAACAACATTTTAAATGAATTTAATTGTGTGCCCAACAGACCTTTTGCATGTGTGCGTGCAGCAAGGGCCCTATTACCAATGCTGTTTATTATATCTACTTAATTATAGCCATCGGAAGATTCCTTTTAATTAAACCACGGTATAAGAAAATTTCAGGTAGCAGTATTTCGATAGCACTATCTTCTTCAACAACTGACGAGCATTCGGAGGTATTTGCTACACACCAAGAGGTTACCTAACTCAGATAGTTGAAGAAAGGGATACACATTTATCAATCAAAAACGCTCACTGAAGAAAATAGTAAGTTGCTGTCGAGTACCCGGTATCTGAGTCTGTCTTAATCCATGGTTGATTTTAAAAGAATCTTTCAATTGCTTTGATTCAGTAGAATTGTTCAACCAAGTAAGCTCACAACACACACTAAAGCAAATTTTATCTGTTTTCCATTTTCATTCAGGATGGAAATAACAAGGAAACAATAGTTTAAAACTTATCGAGCTTTAAAAAAAAATCAATATCAAGAAATTTAAAAAAAAAAAGAAATAAATAGGATAAGGATTCCTTCAAGTTATTGATGTGCACAGTATAATGAAGGATTCACAGTACTTATTCCTCAGAATTTTAATGAGAACTTAATGCAAAATTGATTCATCCTGTAAGAAATGATTCTAAAACCTTTTAAATTTTTTGTTTAAGATGCTTGTTGAACAAGGAATAAATAGTTTAATTCAGCAACGTAGAACGATTAGCTTTCAAAGTATGTTTTATAATAAGATCATAAATACCACTTTCCAGATTTTATCAATTTTCAGTAAACATCTTATATACATTCTATTCAATATAATCATTGCGGTTTTATAGCTTATTAATTTAGCATTTGAAAAGTATGCCCTGAATAGTACATATTTCAAGTAAGCCAGTGGCTCCAGAGAGCTTTTTATTGATATACCAATAACCCACGGTGGTCTTTTTGGCAATATCATGTTCTTATTTAGAATTGATATAGCTTGTGATATAGCTCAGTTGGCAAGTCAGTTGCTTCTTGAGCCGATGTCCACGAGTTCGAGCCCAAGAGAAAACATCGAACACAGTTGTACCGGATAAGTTTTTCAATAACTGTGCGCCAACTGTAACGTTGATATAAAGTCGCGAATGCCATAAAAAAGGTAAAACGACTATAATCGAAACAAAAAAAGAACAAATTTTCTCGGTCTTCATATATCATTAAACGTTAACTACATATAAAACAAAAATCTAAGAAATTTCTTTGAATTGATATAATACTTAGCCCTTGAAACGAAAGGGGTTTAATTGTATAAAAACTAATTTTGAAAAAAATACGCTTTTATATTGTTGTGTTTGGCCATTTTCCACACGTTTTCCGAATATTGGCAATTCTCTTTCTAACGTAAAAGTATGTGAAAATAAATTGATATGTGATGATAATGCTTCTAAATTAATGCTACCCGCTCATTTTCGCCATCTTTCATTTCACCAAACCTTCTATCCATCTATATAAAAAAAAATCATAATCTTTAGATGTCCCTACTAAAAAGGACATCGCTTTTTAGCGCTAAGGCCGATAAATTAAAGTTTCAAACATAAATTACGGTGGGTAATCTTTTCATAAAATATAATTTGAAAATCTGATAAAATCATAAAATATAGTTTGAAACAAAGAGAACAGTTGAAAACCTTTGGCTCTGAGGGCCTAATACAATTTAGCAAAAATGTTATCATCACTGAATGAAGAAACAAAATACAATTACGTTTTTAAATTATTTTAATTGTGCGTTGATTGAATTTGTTAATTTAATCACATATTTTCCAATGTTCCTCGATTGGTTTTTGTTATCTTCATATCATTGGTATGAAGAGCATTCAAGCGGCGCCTAGTTTAAATATTGAGGAGTTTAGATAGCCCCATAAAGATAGTAGAATCGTAACAAAATCGTTTTAAAACCATCAAAAAATCACCGAATCATATCAACATCATAATGAAAATTATACTTTCACATCGACTTCAACCATTCGTAACTATTTCCATAACTTCGTTCATCCATCAAAATACATAATACATATGTTGATAAGCTTGCTCTTCAAATGTTCAGTATTTGTATTATTTGGAAAGCTTCAACAGAAAAGGGTTTATTTATGAGAATTAATCCAAATCAAAATATCTTTGGATTTGGATTAATTTGGATCAAGTGAAAAACTAAACTGAATTTAGTTGGGTAGTTGAATTTATCTAATACTGGTTTTGTGCTAACAAATCTCTAAGAAGAACAACATTGTTTCAGAAAAAAAATTTACTCTGAAAAGGTGCAATGATTTCAAAACAATCGAATTAGTATTCATCCTATTTATGGAAGGCAAATCGAGATACAGTAAAATTTGAAAAGAGTTGGATTGAGTTGAGGTTTAGGTCCGAACTTGGAAGAATAAATATTACTTATGATTATATCAAACAGAAGTTCGTTGAAACAATGTTTTTTTTTAATGTCAAAGGCTTGTGCAGTAGACTGAGTCGATTTGGGGTCATTTTTGAATTTCTCAAACCCTGGGGTCTCAAAAGCTTCGTTTTGGTTCAAAACTCATCCATGATTTTTTGCAGGATTTTTAAGAAACGTTTACATGAGTAAATTTGGACTTTTAGGTTTGTATGGGAAAATTGAATATTTTGTACTGAAAAATCAACAACATTTTTGTTTCTTCTGTGCAACCGAGCCTGCTAATGGTTTTTGTGCCAATTTATAAATTATCCAAAGGAAATTTTCCGCTGAACAACTTTGTCCAAGACCGTAAATTCGTATCTTATTAGACAAAAAAGTTATTAGCTGTTCAACAGAGGTATGTCTTTTGGCATTGATGCACAATAAATTCAATTGACACCACTGCTTGTGTCTCGCGAAGTATTGCATGAAAAGTAGTCATGCAATACCTCGCAAGGCACCCAGCAGTGGTGTCTATTGAATTCACTGTTCATCAATGCCGAAAGACATACCTCTGTTGAACTGCTAATAACTTTTTTGTCTAATAAGATACGAATTTACGGTTCTGGACAAAGTTGTTCAGCAGAAAATTTCCTTTTGATAATTTATAAATTGGCACAAAAACCATTAGCAGGCTCGGTTGCACAGAAGAAACAAAAATGATGTTGATTTTTCAGAACAAAATATTCAATTTTCCCATACAAACCTAAAAGTCCAAATTTACTCATGTAAAAGTAACTTAAAAATTCTGAAAAAAAACATGGATGAGTTTTGGACCAAAACGAAGCTTTTGAGACCCCAGGGTTTGAGAAATTTAAAAATGACCCCAAATCGACTCAGTCTATTGTGCAGTGCACGTTAATTCATTTCAACAATTCTATTCTGCAGTTTTATTGGTTGGAAATACCTGCAATTCAAATTTTTTAAGCAGAACGGAGAACTTGAAAACTTTAGAAAATGGGCGATAATTGTTTTTTTTAATGTTTGGAGACCATGAAATCGACTTAATGTACACTGTAGGCATGGAATTTAACATTTCTGGGATGAATTAACTGAGAAGGTTTTAAATCCCTTGGACATATTGACATTAATGCTTAGTTTGGAAATACTTCTACTATTTTGACTTAGGCAAATGTTTTGTTGATGCGTTTGCAAAAATCTAATATTTTTTTGGTTCCTTTGAATATTCCAGAATAATTTGTTTTTTTTTGTCCCGTAAATTTCATTTTTGAAATTTTACCCACCTGCGAAATGTTGGCCACTCTTTCAATTGAGTGTCCGTTTCCCGATCATTTTAACGCTCTAAGAAATAAAAAAACTTATCCTTTTTCCCGGAGATTCTTAAGTTAGCTGAAATGAGTCGTTAGTGACTCGTGATTTATGTTGGTTGATAATTGAAATTCGTTTCAACGCACTTTTGAAAAATTATCTCATGCGAAAAAAAAACATAAATCTTTCAATACACCTAGGTTTTTTTTACGCGGTTTTTTTTACACGGTTTTTTTTACACGGCTTTTTTTACACGGTTTTCGGGAATTAACAAGGTTTTTTTTACACGGTTTTCGCGAATTAACACGGTTTTTGAGAGAAAATATTCTAAGTCCTTTTCAAAGGAAAACACTTAGAACCTTTTTGAAGTTGGGAAAATCTTAGCTCTGAGACTAAGAACATGAGACCTGAGACATGAGACTTGGAACCTGAGACCTGAGACCTGAGACTTGATACCTGAGACATTAGACCTGAGACTTGAGACCTGAAATATGAGACCTGAGATCTCAGACACGAGACATAAGACATTAGACCTGAGACATAAGACCTGAGACATGAGACCTGAGACCTCAGACACGAGACACGAGACACGAGACATGAGACTTTAGACCTGGGACATGAGACTTGAGACCTGAGACCTGAGACATGAGACCTGAGACATGAGACATGAGACATTAGACCTGAGACATTAGACATGAGACATGAGACCTGAGACCTGAGACCTGAGACATGAGACCTGAGACATGAGACATGAGACATTAGACATGAGACCTGAGACATGAGACATTAGACATGAGACCCGAGACATGAGACATGAGACATTAGACATTAGGCATTAGACATGAGACCTGAGACATGAGACATGAGACATGAGACATTAGACCTGAGACATGAGACATTAGACCTGAGACCTGAGACCTGAGACATGAGACCTGAGACATGAGACATGAGACATGAGACATGAGACATGAGACATGAGACACGAGACATGAGACATGAGACATGAGACATGAGACGTTAGACATGAGACTTGAGACATGAGACATTAGACCTGAGACATGAGACATGAGACATTAGACATTAAACATGAGACATGAGACATGAGACATGAGACATGAGACCTGAGACATGAGACATGAGACATGAGACCTGAGACATGCGACCTGAGACATGAGACATTAGACATTAGACATTAGACATTAGACATTAGACATTAGACATTAGACATTAGACATTAGACATTAGACATTAGACATTAGACATTAGACATTAGACATTAGACATTAGACATTAGACATTAGACATTAGACATTAGACATTAGACATTAGACATTAGACATTAGACATTAGACATGAGACATGAGACATTAGACATGAGACATGAGACATGAGACATTAGACCTGAGACATTTGACCTGTGACTTGAGACATTAGACATTAGACATGAGACATGAGACATGAGACATGAGACATGAGACATGAGACATGAGACATTAGACCTGAGACATGAGACATGAGACATTAGACCTGAGACTTGAGACATGAGACATGAGACATGAGACATGAGACATTAGACCTGAGACATTAGACCTGAGACATTAGACCTGAGACCGGAGACTTGAGACCTGAGACCCATGCCTCATGTCTCATGTCTCATGTCTAATGTCTCATGTCTCAAGTCTCATGTCTCATGTCTCATGTCTCATGTCTAATGTCTCATGTCTAATGTCTAATGTCTCAAGTCACAGGTCAAATGTCTCAGGTCTAATGTCTCATGTCTCATGTCTCATGTCTAATGTCTCATGTCTCATGTCTAATGTCTAATGTCTAATGTCTAATGTCTAATGTCTAATGTCTAATGTCTAATGTCTAATGTCTAATGTCTAATGTCTAATGTCTAATGTCTAATGTCTAATGTCTAATGTCTAATGTCTAATGTCTAATGTCTAATGTCTAATGTCTAATGTCTAATGTCTAATGTCTAATGTCTAATGTCTAATGTCTAATGTCTAATGTCTAATGTCTAATGTCTAATGTCTAATGTCTAATGTCTAATGTCTAATGTCTAATGTCTAATGTCTAATGTATAATGTATAATGTCTCATGTCTCATGTCTAATGTCTTAGGTCTCATGTCTCAGGTCTCAGGTCTCAGGTGTCAGGGCTAAGGTCTAAAGTGTCTAGTTACATGTCTTATTGTTTCAAGTTTCAAAGCTCCATAAATTTAAAGGTCTTTTTTTACACGGTTTTCGGGAATTAACACGGTTTTTTTTACCCGGTTTTTTTTACGCGGTACGTATATCAGTGTAAAAAAAGACCTAGGTGTACTGTACCGACGCCTGTCGGTTGGAAGGTTTCAATCATTTCTTTGATTTCCCGTGTTTGGTAAATGGCAGAATTTATGTATGTATGACACGGTACCGAATATCGATTGGCAAAACTCCCACCACGTTATGCCACGCCACGCCGCCAAAACGGATGCAGAACAATAAATTTCTCCATAACTTCTAATTATCGGCTCATTCATTAAACCACGCCGTGAAGCATGAAACCGATTTTCTTATTTTCTCCATGTGCAGCACCAGCAATCTGGTGGGGAGTTTTTTTTTCTCTGTTGTTTCGTCTCGTGAGTTTCTGGGGAAACGAAACGAACGAACGAACGAACTTCAACGCCACAAACCTTTAATTGCTTTTGTTTGTGTGGGTGGAAATTTGTTTTTTCCTGTCCATGTGTGTGTGCGTATTTGTTTTTTTTGCTTGATGAAGTTTTTCCACGGATTCCGGAAAATGGAGAAATTAAAATTCATGTACAGCATTCGTCAAATCCTTCAGCAACTTTCGATGTTTTATTTAAGAGCGACAAATTTAAGAAAGCTCGATACTAAAACGTGACAGGACATGACAAGGCATGAAAATACATGACAAGACATGACAAGACATGACAAGACATGACAAGACATGACAAGACATGACAAGACATGACAAGACATGACAAGACATGACAAGACATGACAAGACATGACAAGACATGACAAGACATGACAAGACATGACAAGACATGACAAGACATGACAAGACATGACAAGACATGACAAGACATGACAAGACATGACAAGACATGACAAGACATGACAAGACATGACAAGACATGACAAGACATGACAAGACATGACAAGACATGACAAGACATGACAAGACATGACAAGACATGACAAGACATGACAAGACATGACAAGACATGACAAGACATGACAAGACATGACAAGACATGACAAGACATGACAAGACATGACAAGACATGACAAGACATGACAAGACATGACAAGACATGACAAGACATGACAAGACATGACATGACCTATTTCATAAGGAAAATCATTATCAGGGAATTAGAATATAAAACCTTGAGAAACCAGCTAACATTTCAAGATGTGCACCATAAAAGGCCATCAAGATACTGTTATAAATAACGGTTTTGCATGGCAAACGCGAAATGTGGAATATATTTATTTAGCAGCGTGACTTCCCCAAGTGATTCCACAACTCAAAAGCGTACCTACGATGTGGAAGAAGCATCTTCAGGATAGAAAACTAGTAGATATAGTAGTCACACACAAGTGGCGCACTACTCGAACTTATGAATACTAAGTTGCCGTTTTCTGGAGTGTAGAAAATATGACCCTGAAAAAAAGTTTTGGAACCCGAGAGCATCTATTTCACTTCCCGGCAGCCAGCTAGCCAGCAAATACCGGCGCAAACAGGAAAAAAGATACAATCTCTTCATTTCCTATATACCATACATATTCGTGTTTCATTTTTTTTCTATTCAGGAAAGTCCTCGGATCCGCTCAACCATGTTATATGGTAAAATTTATGCGAATAGAGAAACATGGGAAAAATATTCCGTGCCCATTCACGGAAACCGGAGAGTAGAACGGGTTGAATCGGGAAAGAAAGAAAAATCAAGCGCTTCAATCTATTCAAGCTGAGGAGAAAACGAACGGAAAGCCAAATAACCAAGTGGTATAGTTGCATTCAAATCGGTCGAAGAGAGCCCAAACGAGCTAGAAAAAAAAGTACTGCCTCAACAGAAAGAAAGTGTAAGCAAGTGAAGTAACACACCGGCGACGGCGGGCGCAAAAAGTTATTGATCGTAAATTTGGAAATTTGATTTCCCTTCGTTCGGGTTTCCCGGGTCCAGTACTTTTCTCATGTCTTCCTGACAGTGCTTTCCGTATGTCGATAAATAACGTACGACGACCGTATCATAATTCAATATACTAACTAGAGCTTTGTCAGTGAAAAAGCCGGAGCTTTCGAGCAACTTGTATTGGCAAATTGATAATGTCAATGATGTTGGGTTTTTTTTTTTCTGAGTCGGACTCTAATTATTAAAACGGAAACTTCAATCGTTTTGGGAAATTCCGTTTAGTCTGTACATTGTAATTCCAAAGTTCCATATTAGCTGATTAAAGGTCCCCTTAATGAATCACTACACCATTTTCTTGTGAACATTTTACTCTATACTGAATTAAAAATGATTTTTAATACATTTATGGAACTTGTTTAAACAGATAATATTTCCAAAATAATATTTAAAACGAGCTAGTTGGAACGATCTTACCTTAAAATTTAGGAAAATCAATAGCACTTTCAACCAAAGACTAACAGCAAGATCCTCTGATTTGCCAGAATGTGATTAGACTTTCGGGGTTTTATGATTCGATTCGACTTTTTACCTCTGCCAGTCGGTCGGCAACGAACGAGGGCGTTTGATGAGGGAGGCGAACCTCAGATTCGAAATTAGTTTTCTTGGACCCGAAACATTGAGGGGTTTTTTGGCCCTTTGCCCCGGAGCTTTCAGCAGAACCCCGAATGCGAGACAGACTTTAGATAGCTACTCTTTGGGCTGAATGAAGCACCAAAGAAGTTGGGAAGAATATCATTTTTGGTAGCCTTCTCTATATCGCACACTTTAGGTAGGATAGCAGAAGTATAGAAAAAAAAAATCAGCTAGCTATTAATTTAGGTTTTTTCTCATTCTCCTATCGGTTGCATGGCTTTTGAAGCACCCACCGACGATGGTGAATGGCCAGGTGGATTCAAATGGTTGTTGCTGATTGGATTCGATATTGGCCATAGAGCAGAGGTGCAAAAAAAAAACGTTGCACATTAGCTAATTTTAGAAACATTAGCATTCTGGTTTATGGATTGAATCCTTGCAATAAAGTGTAGTTGAAATTTTTAATCGTGTGACTTGAATGGAATTGGATTCTCTTTAGATTGATCATAGTTTTCCAAAAATAAAAATCAAACAAATCATTTTAAACTTCAAAACTTCCTAAAAATAATCATCGCTAATAAACAGACACATCCTTGAAATTCTTGGTTTACGAATTGTGAGGCTAATTACTAAAAAAAACTCTCTTACTAATATCTAACATTTTACTTATTTTATCGGAGTTACTTTTTACTTAAATTAGCATTGAAATATCTTTAATCTATGCCAGCGAAACGAGTTATTTAAAATCTTCGAAATATAAGTAACAAAGTAGCCGTTAGGTTGAGCTTGCCAACTTGTCCTGTTTTTACCCGGACATTCCCGGATATTTGAGACAAAATTAAGGAAAAAGTCCGGTCCAGCCCGGTTTCCCCGGATTTCGTTGAAAAAATCCCTGATTCCACTCGGATTTATTCAGTTTTTTTTGAGCGAAATCTTACAAAAAAAAACTCAAATTTAGTTATTGTGAATTTTTAATTTTGCGTCCAAAAGGAATGTTTTGGAGCAAATTTTATTGTTTCAGTATTTTGGAAGCTAAAAATGCTATTTAAAATCTGCTGATATGATGAAAATGATAATATTTCAAGTGTTTTCTTGTCAATTCTAATTCAATAATTTTATGATTTTTAACAAATTTGCCCACATGTTGCTCGGTTTTTGGGTTAATAATAAAACTGCTCGGATTTGCTTGGTCCGGATCTTGGTCAAAATTCACCCTAGTTACACTAATACAGGCCCTTACGAAGGAACCGTCCATGGGGGGTGGTGCCGGGGTTGCGAAATTCAAATTTCGCTAGAAATAATATAAATCCCAAAAGTGCATAAAAATGAGAAAATAGATTTTTACAACCATTTTCTTACCCCTGGCCATCACACATATTCCAAAACACAAAATAAACCATAATCAAAGTTTCAAATCACTGCTTTTTCCGGTAAGTCATTAATAAATCATTCAGAATTATGTTCCTCTAAGAATTCGCTTGAAAATAAATTTAAAGCAGTCTAGTTTACATGTAGGTATGAGTCAATATTCCCGAAACACTAGCAAACGAATGCGATTAAAAATTTCGTGTTTAACCAGAATGTAAACCTTTGGCCTTAAGAATGAGTGCATCAAAAAAACACATAAAATTTATCACCAGATTTGAAAAAACATTCTCCGAACCTATATCATATCAGGTTAGAAATTAACCATGACTGAATAATCAAGAGAACAGAGAGATGAAAAGCTTGTTTTGACTAATTTTGGAGCGTTTAGTTTTTATCTATCAGCTTTTGTTTTTCAGATATCTTTTGAAAATAGGTAAAATTTATTAAAGAAATTTGTACACTTTTTGGCAAAACTGTAGCACAATAGAGATATTATGGATACATAAATTTTTGATAAACTTTTCCGAAGACCGCGAGTAATGGCTTCTGTGTAAAAAGTTATTGAATTTTTTTTTGTAATTTTTTCTCAAATCTTCCAATAAACGGGATTTTTGACAAAATTTCCAAGAAGATTAAAACTAAATTTAATGTTGGATATTTTTTAAAGCATGAGTGAAATTGTGTTGCAGCCTTAAAAAAAGTTGAAAATTAGGAGTTTAGTTTTCATGTTGTAAATTCATCAGTTAGACACTTTGATCAATTTAACTCAAAACTATCCATTTTTCAAGGTTCTTATCATATTAATTACATTCCTTATCTACATTTACAAGTTAAGGGTTGATTTAAAAATTTTGCTGCAATACCTTGAATTTGAAAATATATTTAATCATGACTAGAATACTAGAAATATGAACGATTTGAAATTTCCGCTTTGAACATAACAGATTTTTTTTTCAAAACACATGATTGAGTTTTGAATTCAATGTAAAAAATGAAGGGAAAAAATTAAATAAAAATATAAAGCGCAGGTTTAATAGTTTAAAATTTTGAGCTCTGAACATTTTTTCCAAGTAAGTTGAGAAATTAGTTCCTGGACAGGACAAAAGGTAGAAACTATGCTTTTCTTATTCTAAAATCTGGTGCATAAGCTGGAAAAAGTTTATATTTTAAGAACACAAAAATTTAGAATTTAAAAACATAGACACACTTATAAAAATATTACAAAAAATCAAAAATTTTGACTTTAAAAATTTCGGTAAATGTATTAATAATGAATAATAAAATAATAAAATCATAAGATGAAAAAGATAAGTTTAAAAAAAAATTCAATAAAACGTCGAACCATTTAAAAACAAATGTATAGAACACAATTGAAGAATTATAGGAATGTAATTTTCAAATTTCTGAGGATGAAAACTTTACATTAATCCCTAAATAATAAACGATTCAAAAAAAAGGAAAACATTATTTAGCGCTTATGTTTTAATAATTGATTTGGTATATTTTGGCCTCATGAACTCATATCTTTCGTCAGATTTTATCTTATTAACTCAAGTTTTGCTTATATAGAGTTTCAAGTAAAAAATGAATCAGTTTTGAAAAAAATGTTTTCGAATTTGTTATTCATGCTTCATTGTACTTGGAATTACATTACATTACATTACATTACATTACATTACATTACATTACATTACATTACATTACATTACATTACATTACATTACATTACATTACATTACATTACATTACATTACATTACATTACATTACATTACATTACATTACATTACATTACATTACATTACATTACATTACATTACATTACATTACATTACATTACATTACATTACATTACATTACATTACATTACATTACATTACATTACATTACATTACATTACATTACATTACATTACATTACATTACATTACATTACATTACATTACATTACATTACATTACATTACATTACATTACATTACATTACATTACATTACATTACATTACATTACATTACATTACATTACATTACATTACATTACATTACATTACATTACATTTCATTACATTACATTACATTACATTACATTTCATTACATTACATTACATTACATTACATTACATTACATTACATTACATTACATTACATTACATTACATTACATTACATTTCATTACATTACATTACATTACATTACATTACATTACATTACATTAAAAAGGTTTAATTTTACTTAACAAATTTGTTGAAACCTGCAAAAAGATTTAATTTTTGCTTTTAAAAATTATCTAAAATTCGATTTAGTCTAAAACTAATAAACATTCATTAAAATTCTCGCATAATACAGAATAAGGTAATTTAACCTAAATAAAACTTCTATCACTTTTGGTCTTGCAAATAACTTGCTGTCTTGGGGAAAGTTAAAACCTTTATTTTAAAATTTGTTATATTGTTTTAAAGTGTTGTCAAAAAGTCAGAAATTTTTTAAATGATTTTGACTTATTTTTAAAAGTTATTTTATGAAACAATAGCTAATAGAAAAAAAAATCATAACATATTTGGATTCATGGCATTTAAAGATCTCATCAAAAGAAGCTTTTAAAAAATTTTCACTTTAGAAAAATGTGGCATTGTGTAATTTTTCAAAACCTGTTGGAATGTAGAGTTGAGCATTTAAATAAAAGAACAAGAAGAAATCATACAATTGAGGTCAAATTTGATTTCTTGAAGAATGTTTAACATCAGCATAATATTTGTACTACTAATTTGTTGACAAAAACTTCTCAATAAAAACCCATCCTTAGGACGAGGTAGTGTTACTGTGTGCCAAGATTTGACTTTCAAAACAGAACTAATACAACTTATAAATCGAAATTTACAATTAAAAATTAGTGATACCAAAAGTAATCACGGATTAAATTCTGCCGGAGGCGAGCCAATTTTTTGACTCGTCTGTAAACACTTATTTTGTTCTATGGTAAATTCTTTACTTCATCTGTAAGTTGTTCTTAGGAAAAATCTCCATGGCGGGGGGGGGGGGGGGGGGTCAAACCCCTAACCTCCCCCCCCCCTCTCCCGTTCGCACGGGATTGATCGCAATTTTTTTCTGAATTCAACGACGACACCATGAGCTAATCATAACATAACTATCAAGTTTTGAGATAATGTTATAATTCAGATACAGCAAGCAAAATTTTGAAAAGCCTTCGTTTTTAATTGTTTGTAGTCGTCCAAATGTGTGATGAAGTTTTTTGCAGTTGCTTATTATCCGTTGGAACAGCATGAGAATAACACTTCCACCTACGTTTTGAAGAGAACACACAAATTCTTATGAATAGGGAAGAATGGGGATACTCGATCCCATTTTTTTTAACGTGTCTTTTAACAAGTCTCTTTAACGAAAAAAATATCAACGCGTTTAAAAGTGTCAGGCAAAGAAAATTCTAAAAATTTGCCTACTACCCTTTATTCATTGCATACTTAAAGGCGAAGTTTTCTAATTTTAAGGTAAAAGCACATTTTTAGTCTGTTTATCAGGCAACTTTGGGATAAACATAAGTTATTGGATAAATTAATGTAATGCTAGGATTACCAATGATAAAAATCTATTCAATAGGAAAATATATCTTTTCGGACTCTAGGAATGAACTGAATCCAGATCATACAATTTGAAAATTGTTATTTGAAAAAATTGATGGTCTTCAATCGGTTTTAAAATATGGCATAATGAATTTCATATTATATTCTAACAATTGGTATATTGGAATCAAATTTTTTTTAATATACCTATATTTTCCATGTAAGAAACATTTCAAAGTGATTAAAAAAAATCTTCAAGTCATATTTTGTTAATTTTTCAACCTGGAGACTGATCCGAAAATTATAAATACACTTTTTTTTTCTTAAATAAAAGAAAAAAATGTTTCAATTAATTCTCAAACAAACCCCAAAATATTTTTTCCATCAATTAATAATTAATTCATTTCATTGTTCAACACATAAAATACAATGTCATTCAAACAGGCCCGTGCGAAGGACCCGTTCAAGGGGGGGGGGGGGGGGTTTCGATATTCAAATTTAGCCGAAAATAATAACAATACCAAAAATAAACAAGAAAAAAGTAAATTGATTTCTACACTCTTTTCTTACTTATTATATAACAAGTTCAAAAAATAATAAATTCTACTAAAAAAATCAATCGAATCAAAGCGAATCAAAATGAATGTTTCAAACCAATGCTACTTTCGGTAAGTCATTGATAAATCATTCAAAATAATGTTCCTTATTCTGAACTAGAAATTTGCTTAAAAATAAATTTTAAGCAGTCTAGTTTTCAAATTTGAAATCAATATTTCTGAAACATCAGAAAAAGAATGCAAATAAAGATTTTGAATAAAGCTTTGGACATAAGAATTATAACACATATAAAAAATACATTAAATATAACACCTGATTTAAAAAAAAATTAAATTTTCGAAGAAAAAAGGTCTGATCAAGTTAAAAATTTGCCATAATAAAAAACTGTTAAAAAAAGTATAATGATTGTTATTTATCATTCATCTTATTTAACATTTCTTTTCTTCATTTTCAATGGAAAGATTGATCAAAAAATCCACTGTAGTATCTTGAATTTGGGAAAAAAATTATCCCGATTAGAAGTGTGTATTCTCGATTTAAAAAAAAAACATTTTGAGCTTCAATAGTAGTGATGAAAAGAAGAAAATATTTAATTTTTTTCACGACTGTCAGTGATCAAAGTCAAAGTTAAAACCCTTTTCTATATTAAAATTCATCCAGTTATTCAAACAAAATACAAAAAAAAGTTCTGAAGTTCAAAATAATAACTTTTACATATATTTATAATATAACTGTCAATTATACTGACCAATTATAGGTTGAGAAATGATCAATAAGAAACTGATAAAATGAAAATAAAAAATTCCAAGTTTTGTTGTTAATATTCAAACCACAAAGATAATACAAATTTAGTTAAAATTGCGCATTAAAATTTACTTTAAAATTGCTACTTCAAATCAAATCAATTATAAATAAGATAAATTAAAATTCATGATTGATTAAAAATCATTATTTAATATAATAAAAAAAAGATAAACATTAATTTATTTTCAATCGAAGGTTTTAAAGATTAAAATTATAAGATCTGAATATTTTGTCGTTATCAATTGGAATATTGGGTCCTGAAAAGAACAGGAAATCTTATCAAAAATTTAGTTTTAAAGCAGTAGATTATGTTTTTAGAACACTAAAATTCAGATTTGAAAAACAAAGAGAAACTTAAAAAATATATTTCGTATAATTTAAATAGTTTTTTTTTAGAATTCGTCTAATTAATTTGAAAATTTGATCAAAATATGAAGGAAAAAAGGTTGTTTTTTTTAAATTTAAGAGGTTTTTTTTAAACTCGTCCAATTATTTAAGAAAGAAAAGAATTTAATTGATAACTTCTAGGAACAGCAATTTCATGATGAATGATTGATTTGGTATATTTAAGTGTCCTGAACTTGAATCTATTTTGTTTATCATCTTGCGTTTTGGTGATATGGAGTTTATTAGCTTTAAAATGCATCAGTTTTAAGCGAAATCAATCATTGATAACTAATGAAGTAACACATCAACGGTTACAGGAAAAAATCTGATTCTGAATTTGTTTACTTTGCCCATTTCATTGAATTAAGGAATATTATTTCAAAGATGATGATGCATGATCTCAAAAAGTTAAATTTTAAAGTTTATAAAAAAAAATTCTTCAAACCTGCAACATGATTAGATTTTTGCTTGAAAAATATTTGAAATTCAATTTGGTTTAAAACTTCAACAAAAGTGGGGAAAAGTACACAAATTTAAAACCTATATAATTTATTCGCAGAATTCAAAATTACTTGAAGTTTTGAGGAAATTTGAAAATTGATTTATACTTTGATTTTTAGATCTCGTGTTTTAAAGTTTAAAAGTTTTGTTTAAAGTTTTGACAAAATGCAGATATTTCTTAAATAATTTTGAATATTTGCAAGTTATTCAAAAAACAAAAGCTGATAGTAAATCTGCATCTTTAGATCCAGGGCACCTAAATGAGTCAAAATAAGCTTTTAAATTCTTTGCACCTCGAAGGATTTTTATTTCATGGCCTTGTGTAATTTATCGAAACGTTATTGAATGTGATGTTGAGCACTTGGAAGAACAAAAAACACAAAATAAAATGGATTCTGAAATTGGTTTGTTTAAGAATATCCATATCAGCACATTTTTTTGTAAATCAAATTTTCTGTAAAAAGCAGAGAATACTAGGTTTGAGATTTTGATTTTCTGATGGCCATCGTGAGTCATGATACATGGCTTCCAGCTTGTTGATCTATAAAATTTGTATTTGGTAAACTAATTTTGTAGCTAAAATGTTTCAAATTCTGAGTTTGTTTGGTTACACTTCTGAATAAAAACCCATTCTAAAGACGAGGTGGGGTTTTTGTGTGTCAAGTTTATAGTTTCCATGCTAAAGGTTGATTGAAATGCAAAGCGAAATTTACAATTGAAAACTAGTTTCATTCAATTCGTAAACGGCATATAAGTATGTAATGTCGTAAAATAAAATGTCTGAAGCCTAGGGTGATTTAAGACTAATTTCCGCCGGAGACTAGAAAAATTTCTGACTCTCTTGTTAACACTTAACACTTATTTAACACTTTTTAAGGTGAAGTTATTTTTTCTTTACTTTTCGAAAATTTTACTTGGAAAAAATCTTCAGAGGGGGCGGGGGGTTAAACCCCTAAACCCCCCTCCCCCCGTTCGCACGGCCTTGCATTTAAATATAATGCTATTTTTCTCAAAATGAGAAGCATTTTTTAAAGTTGATGTAAGACAAAAATAACTTGTTTAGTTCATAGCATTTAAGTCTAGAATATTTTTCAGACGTATTCGGACTGGGCAAATCCGGGCCATTTTATCTAAAAACTTGACAAAATCCTTGCCTCACATTTCAAAATTCTCAACCCGAAATTCGGGCAATATCCGGACAACTTTGTTCTGAACCACGGAATTATTCAATAAAAAAAGAACATACTTTAAAATAATTTTTTTCATTAATACACGTCAACAGATTTTAAATCGTATTTTAGGCTACTGAAAAACTGTTCATGATCATAAAGATTAAACTTGCTTATAAAAATAACCGTTTTGGGCGCATTAAAATAAACTATAATAACTCAATTTAACTTTCTTTGTTCAGTTTTAGAAATGAAACGCATAAATTTGTTCATATCCAGGCCTTTTTCTACGAAATTCAGACAAGCGGGCCGGACCGAACTTTTTTTCAATTTTGAGTCAAATATTTTGGCAAGCCTGGGTCAAACCGGGCACTCACTTTAACAACCTGGTTCAGTAAAACGTTTTTGAGCACGTTCTAGCAGTGTTAACATTTTCGATTGAAGAAAATATTCTTTAAGTTGCTTCCATAAGATAATGATTCTAGATGCTTCTCCAGAATCCTAGCCCGTGTGAAGAACTCTTCCAAGAGGGGGTTTAAGAAATTCAAATTTAGCTAGAAATAATAACAATACCAAAAATGTACGATGAATCCAGTAAGTCATCCAAAAAAAAATATTCAAAATTTTGTAATTCCATGTTTTGTTGTAAATATAAAAAAAAACAAAGCATCTCGAATGCATTGAAATTTTGCTTTGAAGTTGGTACTTGTAATCATTTTTGAACTTTTCAGAGATAATCTTAAAAATCATGATCGATTAAAAAAGATGATTTCTAATAAAAAAAGTAAGTGAAATGATTATACACTTTCAAATGCATTTGATAAAGTTTAAAATTTTAAGCTCTAAATATTTTTTGGCTTCCAATTAAAATATTGGATCCTGACAAGGACGACAGGTAGAAACTGAGTATTTCAAATTTAAATTTGAAGAAAATTTATTTCTCAGAGAACAAAATTTCAGAATTAAAACAAAATGACAAATTTATCATAAAATATCTCAAAAAATTTAAATTGTTTACGGGATAGGCGAACAAATTATTTGAAATCTAAAAAAAACTGTAGTTTATATTCGGTAAATTTTTTTTAAAACACAAACAAAATATGAAAATCATTTAGATAAGTTTTTAGATGAGATTTTTTTTCAATTGAAACTTATTAACATCTTAAAACCTAAATCAATTGACATCTATTGAAAGCATTATTTTGGTGCCTATGTTCATGTAGTACAATTTGTATTTTCCTTAAATTTCCTGAACTCGAACTTTTACACAGATTTTGTCTATCCTCTTGTTTTGGTGATATAGATTTAATTGTTTATAGATTGAGTGTAATCAATCATTGATAAGGGATGAACTTACAAATTTACATGACATTATTTAGAATGATGTTAAAAAATTATACTCTAGAGTTTTAGAAAATTGGAAAGATATCATAACAAGTATTGCTCACATTACTGAAGAAAGTTGAGAAAAAGGTTTTATTCAAATGAACCTTTCTGTTAAAGTCTGCAGAATAATTTTATTTTTGCATTACAAAATATTGTAAATTCAATGGTTGAAAATTCTTTAAAAATTAGTAGAAATTCTCATATTTAGCAGAATTAGGAAAAGTAAACAAATAGAATACTTGTTCCTGCGCAGATGTCAAACTTATTTGCGGTCTTAGAAAAAGTTGATAATTAAATGGAATCCTTAATTTTTTTTGTTATGCTTTTATTTTTGTTAAAAAAGTTGTGAATTTCCATAAATGATTTTTAAATATTTTATTTTTTTTCCTTTCATACAAAAGATGAAAGAGAAAAAAGTTATTGCATATTTGGAATTTATTTATTAGATGAAAATAAACCCTTAAGTTCCTTGCAACTCGAAAAATGTAAATGTTTTGGCCTTGTGTAATTTATCAAAACCCTTTTGAATGTGAAGTAGAGCATCAAAAGAACAGAAAACACAAAATAAAATTCAAGCTAAAAATTGCCTGTTTTAAAATAATCTAAGTGATAAATAAAAAAGTTGAGGTTAATTTTTTATTGGCTAATTCTGTTGACTGTCGTAAGTAAATAAACGCCTGTCTCATGGCTTCCAAATTGTTGACATGCAAAATAATATTCTATGGTTAGCTTCAAATTCTGCATTTGATTGCTTCCACTTCTCAATAAAAACCATTCTAAATTCATCTTATTTTTTGTGTCAAGATTTAAGTTTCAAAATAGATAATCCCTTGAATTACAAACTGAAATTTACAACTAAAAATTAATATCAACTTGAAAGTGTCTTAAAATGAAATGTCTCAGGCCTTGAGTGATTAAGAACGAGGCGAACTAATTTTCTGACATGTTTTTAACACTTTTTTCAAACATCTTTCTTTCTAATTCCTTTCTTAAATTGAAAACTTTACTTGAAAAAAATCTCCATGGGGAGGTTAAACACCTCCCCCGTACGCACAGCCTTGGCAGAATCCCTTGAATGTAAAACGTATAGAAAAAGTCTTATTCTGGATAAAATAGAACAGGACTGCCGAGTGAACAAAAATATTTACAATCAAACAATGAACGAATGGAAAAGTTAAATTAAATAAACTAAATAGAGGATCAAAAATGGTTGCTAAGCAATATTAAAAACTTTCTTCAATTGCAGATTTTAAATTACTCTGACTGAACTACAACATTTTCGTCTTAAGTGTTCGCAGTGTAAAAAGCTAGAAGTTTTCTTAAGAATTCAATGTTTTAAACAAATTTCATTTATGTATTTCTAATTCATTATTTTCTATAAACTAGCTTAAAGAACATGTACATAAGTATAGGAAAGGTAATACAAATTACTTTTTTAGAGATACTAAAATGTCCAGCATTTTTCGGCGATGTCCCGCTTTTTTTTCGTGGAATGTCCCGCTTTTTCTGAAAGTATCTGGTACACTATAGGCCATTATGTCGAAAAGGATTACTTTTCGATACAGTTCTCAAAACAATGTTGAAATGTGCTTCTTTTCGATACTGTTTTGATTGAGAAGGAAAAAACTACGATCTGTCTCTTCAGGTTGAAATTCGTGATCCTAAAGGATATTTTACGGTATTGCTAAAAAAGTGCTCTTAACTCGTTGTAAAACTCATGTTTTTCAGCACTCGTCACTGATTTTGAATGAAACGATGCTTGCCGGGCTGAATAATTAGCTTAGTTTTATTCAAAATTAAATTGTTTACTTAAAGGGAAGTTTGCATGACTGTTGATATTATTATTGATATTTTGATTATGGCACCTGTTCCGACGCAATAAAAAATTAAAGTGATTTAATACAACAATGATTTGCACATAGATCTGATAACATATTAAACATATTGACAGCTCAAACTAAGTATGAAACACGTAAATCGTACATACAACACAAAATATTTCATCTGAACGGATCTGGCAAAACTCGCGCAACTCGCAACATTAAAATAAAATCTTTTCATTTTCGTAGTTCAATGCAACGAAAGGACAACATGCTTAAAAAATTGAAACATTTGGACACGATCAAATGAGGTTCATTCATTCAGTTAAGACACATCCACGCTCATAATGATTGATTTTTCATTTCGTTTTAAATGCTTCCAAAAGCTTTTTGATTGAAAGGAACTAAACCACGTTTTAGTCATAACTATAAACCAAAGTGCCCTTTAAAGCACTTTGATTGCAGTTTGAATGAAATTTCTAAAGTTACGAACTATGTATTAGTCACCGTTCAACCTCATTACATGGAGAGGCTTGTTATGCCCTCGACTAATGATTTCTCCACCATCAAAACACAACTGAATATCCACCGGCGGAATGTGCACATTCGTCGTTTTATTAATGGTTCTAAACTTTGTCTCCTGATCGACGCTCATCTGTTTTGATGAAGGAAACTCTGCCCAACTCCTTTCTTGACGGTGGAAATGCCTGACTCTGCGTTTGTGTTTGTGGTTTTGTACGTGTGCCCGTGTGTCTGTGCGTATGTTTGGCATCCACCAGGCACTGTATAGCGTCATTCCGACAGCTAGCAAATTTCTCAACCGGTATTCTCTCGGGCCAATGACATCGTCAAGCTTCGACAAACATCGTCAAAAAGAACGATCATGAGCCTTCGCCATCATCATTATCATCTTTGCTGCCTCGTCACTTCGACGATTCCAGCCAAACCAAACCAAACCGAACCCGTTTCCTGCGTTCGGGAAGTTCGCCCGCCTGAGAAATGCTTTGAGAGATGCAAGAAATGCTGTCGTAAAAATTTATTACTTCCGTCGCCGTTCTTCCCAAGCCGGCCAGCCAACACTCACTTCTGACTCAACGTTGTCCTGTTCCGGTGCACACCGATCTAATACAAATTGTGATATTAATCATTTTATTTTTAGCTGTAAATGAAATGATTGTACTGTGCACAGAATAACGGCAATTAACAGTAACGGGCATAATTTACAGTAGAATCGTTAATACCTAAGGTTGCCAGAATTTTTTCGGCACGTATCCGGGCCGGAAAATCCAGGAAGTTTAATATAAAAATCTGGCAAAATCCGGGCATTTGATTTCAAAATTGACGGCCAAAAATCCGAGCAATATCCGGGCAAGTTTTGTTGAAACCCAGAAATTACTCAACAAACACCAAGAAAAAAATGAAGAAAATGTATCTTTCATCAATACTCATCGAATGATTTAAGATCGTATTTTGGGCTTCCAAAAAATGTTTCATGATTTTGTTCCTAAAACGAGTTAAAAAAGAGAGCGTTTTAGAGGCATAAATATAAAAAAAATTACAAAACAATTTTTTTTGTTTGATTTGCCAAAAAAGTGAAAAAAATCCGGGCAAAATCCGGGCATTTTTCAATGAAATCCGGGCAACCGGGCCGAGCCGGACTGTTCATAAATTTAGTATAAAATATCCGGGCAAACCCGGATAAAACCGGGCAATCTGGCAACCTTATTAAAACCCCATCGTTTTTGTGCCAATTCCTAAATTTTCGAAAGGAAATTTCCTGCGAAACCAGTGCAGTGTGTTGAAGAACGTAACTTAGTATTTTTTTCAGATAATAGAGTAATAATCTGTTAAATGGAGGTACAGCAAATGATTCACCCTTGTCAGTCCAATATTAGAAAACCCGATTTAATACACTTATCAGTGGATTGGAGGCTTTCTTACAGAGTGTCAATTATCTTTGGAAATAAATGACACAATAATGGATTTCTTATTTCTGAATTATATTTAATTGATCTATAAAAAAGATATGATTACAGAAAATCGATAGCAAAAATTATTAAACTCAATATAAAAAACCCGATTTAATACACTTATCAGTGGATTGGAGGCTTTCTTACAGAGTGTAAATTATCTTTGGAAATAAAAAAACACAATAATAGATTCCTTATTTCTGAATTATGTATGATTAATTTATAAAAAAGATCATGATTAAAGGAAATCGATAGCAAAAATTTCTAAACTCAATTTGTAAAAAAGGTGGCCAGTACGTTTTTTGGAGGATAAACGAACTGATATTCAACGAGTTCATTTACTATCAAAACATTTCAAACTGTTTAAGTTTGAGAGCCACAATTCTCGACGCTCACTAGGTGTTAGCCTCCTAAACTCTCATGCTAGATGGCGTGGGATTGATTCTCTGCTGATTTATAATTTTTTTGTCAAATTTTCGATCGCCTCTGTAATTAATTTAGCGATTGCTGGTAACTGCTGCTGAGCAAATGGCTACCTTTTTTGGAGCCAACATGAGCATGATATTTACTATGGAAAAGAAAAATTTTAAACAATTTTGTTTTTTTTTTTTTGGTTTTGAGATATGACCTACAGGAAAAAAAAACTAATTTTTTGATACTAAATTCATCAAAATCGTGAAACCTAGAATAGGAGTTAATGTGGTAAGAACGATTTAATGGAACATACAAATTCACGGACATCATCGTAATTCGTCGAGCTGAGTCGATTGGTATATATAAAGTGGGGTCTTGGACCCTAAATTAATGATATCCCCAACTGACCGTTCGCTATGCCTTTCTGTAAGAAAGCCAAAAAACGAAAGGAAATAAAGAATGATGAGGAGGTTTTATGCATACGGGAGCATGGACTCGAACAGTTATTCAACTCCCGCGGACTTTTCCCTGCTCAAAAAATACATATGTTTTTTGGCATTGAAGGCAGATCATTGAATCCCGCAACGCTGCCAGGTACAAACGAGACATTTCCTTCAAGAATCTGATTTGACGGATTTGACTGATAAATCTCGCAGTCACTAATACACGCTAACTCTTGCCTACCCCTTAAAGACAATAAATTGAGCCGTTATTGAAAACTCCCACGATCTGTCAAAAAAAGGGTAATTTTATCGGATTGATATTATCCCTTATTTAAAAAAAACACGATTCCCTTCAAAAGGGATAGTTTCTTACGTTATTTGTACAGTAAATATTGTAATGCTGAGAGAGATTGTGATAAGTATTTTACTTTAAATTTCAATTATATTTGGGGTAAATATTAATTAAATATCGATTATTCTTGCTACAGATCGTCTTGTACCCAGGGTTGCCAACTGTTTTTCGAAAAAGTTTGGAAGATTTTGTTAAAATGTCTGGAAATGTCTGAAAATGTCTGGATGGCTTACTTTTGAAGGTGGTGATCTATTTTTTTGGTCACCAGATCTTCATGTTGTAACTATCATTATATTGCAGTTACATGTTCTGTTGGACTACATCTTGAAGCATTTGACATAACTAATAGCTTTTTCAACCACTTCTGAATTCATAATTCATAAATTCTAATCATTTCCTGTCATTCCTGACCATTTTGAATTTTCATAGTTTCAAAGAACAATTTACGTCCTAACACAAAGTCTGGAATTGTCTGGAAGAAATGACAACAGTCTGGAAGTCTGGAAACCTGAAAAAATGTCTGGCAGAAGTCCAAAAAGTCTGGAAGATCCATACAAAATCTGAAAGGTTGTCATCACTGCTTGTACCTAAAACATGTAGGACACCATAGAAAAACTTCAAAAGAAGCCACAAATATGATGCGTTTCTCAGTGACTCTTGTCGTGTAAGTTTTGCCTTACATTATTAAGGAATTTGAAATTAAATATGAATTTAATTTTTTTAGCTTTCATTTTTTGCCCCAGATGTCCCCAAACAAGTAAAGTTCTAAAACTCTTTGTTGCAAGTTTTTGGACAAAGTAACTTTTGAACGGTCTTTGGTTTGTGATTGTGATCATTCAGTGAATGAGAATAAATCGTGTGATATACATATATATGAAATTGTTCTAATTGATTTTGAATTTAATATTCAATGCATATTTCATTTTTCGCCAGATTCAACTGCTCCAACGAATGCAAGCGTTTGAAATAAGGGGTAATTTTCATCCGCTATAAGCGTACTCAGGCTGAGTAAAGGGTAAAACGACTATATCTATAAAAAAGAGTTCTCCCAGTCTTATCGAATAACGTTCTCTATGTAAATTATATTCTATATGTATAAAATGGTGTGATGAAAGTTGAAAAGATGTGCAAGCACGAAGAACAAACATTATTTTTCATAACGTCTCGTGTTATATATTACAAATTACATATTTCTTTATGATTATTTAGGCGTTCGTTTACTGATTTATATTGATATTTTCATTATATCAAATCAATTGTCAAAGCTCGACTGCTAGAACATGTGTTCATCAATTGCAAACGCAAGTCTGGTTGAGCTTTCAAATTACAAACTGTGCTGATTTGTACCTTTTTAGACTTGCATTAGTCCTTGCACCACTGAGGCGGCGAGAAACATCATATATTTAGTAATCGGATATCTCCAATGGAGGCGGCTCTTTCTCCCTCTTCGGCTAGGGAGTTTGTCTAGGCTCTCTTGTCTTGTCTGCCTTTTCATGCCATATAGTGCCTCTGCATATAGTAAGCGGGCGGCTGCTTTGGCTGACCCGGTACATGCCTGCTCAATTCCGACTTTCGCCTTTCTCCGATCATCGATCATCCTCCAGGTTTCATCCGACAACCAGCGTTACCACATATACAGATTTTTCTGTAAGTATACAGATTTTTTTGAAATTTTCAAACACAGAATCTGTATATACAGATCACAGATAATTGGAAATTTATACAGATTTCATACAGATTTTCGAAATTCAGAGATTTTCCAAGATATTTTGATTATACTTCGAGTCAATCAATAATCATCTACGTTGATGACTTAATCATCCATCAAGTATCTCGCATGCCAATAAGGAAAAACTTCCAGATTAGAGTTAGGAACCGTTTCAATGCAATACAACAAGCAAAGGGTTGAAGAAAGTTTTAAAAACTGTGTTTTAGAATCGTATACCAACATTGGTCATTGCATCATAGGATGTAACTTTCAAAGGATAAAGACTTTCGACACAATATTCAAATCCCAACTGATTTTTAGACCTCAGAAGGACACTTATCGTTATATTTAACGGAATATATCGACTTAAAACTTTGCGTGACCTTATTTTTCACACGTAGCGGACATGTATTTTGCCCGTTACAATTAATCGAACAAAGTATACAAAATGTCAGGTTAAACACTGGTTTGACATGTCGCACAAATAGTAGCCTGCAGTAATAAGCAGCGTAGTCCAAATGAGTGCGTTACGCATGATAAAAAGGTCACCGTTGTTGAGCGTAAGTATCCGAAATGAAAATTCTTGATACAGATTTCAATACAGATTTTTTAGATTTTATGCAGATTAAAAAGATTTTTTGGCTCGAAAATACAGATTCAAATGTGGCAACGCTGCCGACAACCATTCACTTCTTCTCCCACAAACCTTACCGGAACTACCATGACTCGTGGTGATAGGAGTTCTTGATTCTACACTACTGTTCTTCGACTGTCCCGTCCTTCGGCAGCTCCGAGGCTCAGGATTCAAGCTGTTCAACGTAGGGGAACTGGGTATAAAATGCGCAGTCGGGGCAAGATGCGCCACCTTCAGTATTTCACTAAGCAGACATTGTTCGACATTTCTGAAAAAAGCCAGTTCGTTCTATTTGCATTTTTATGCGTTTCGAAACATTTTTGGACCTTCTATGTTTTCTATATTGTGTAAATTTGACGAAAAACGAAAACAAACTTTTTTAGGAGCTTTTCTTGCAAGTTTTCAACATTTCTCGTAAGGAATTGCGGCATCTATCAGCAAAACATTTACATGGCATCTATTCCTATGATGAACATTGGTCTTGACAATCATCACACCACGAAAAATTTCCTTATTAAATCATTTTTTCTGTTCTTTTAAACGATTTATGATAAACATGTCTACGCAGGGCAAAACGCGCCATGTCCGTTTATCTTTCAGCATGTTTCATGTTTGTTTAAATTTATATGCACTTTTCATCACAACAATTTTAAGGATATTTATATGTTGAATTGTTAAACATAACTTGAATATAAATGAATATATTTAAAATTGCTTAATTTAATATAGATTTAATTAACTATTCACAAGAACGTCAGGCAGCAATGCGCGTATCAATACATATTTCCATCTATGAAGTAGAAAAGAAGTGTTTTTACCTGGCAAACACTTTCGGAGGCCCTTGAATTAATAAACACTTATTAATCGTTAAACGGCGCGTTCGGTACACACATATGCGCACTTTGCTCCAAACGAAATGGAAATCCTACTTTAGAAAGCCTATCAAAATTTAACGATTCAGACGTCAATAATTGGTTTCGGTGTTCCTGTTTGCATATTTCTGGTGAAGAACAGTCCCCTTTTCAAAACTATTGTCGAATTTACTGGATTGCATTATTCATTTACGAGTTACGAAAGATTCTTCTTAACGTGGGCGTCTTACCCCCAGTTCCCCTATGCGCGTTTGACTTCTGGATTGTTCAAACGGCAGACATCATATTGACATCCGACTTGCTCCTCTCGTCGCTGGACACGCGAGACTCTCAGTCGTATCTCACCAAGGACGAGGTGATGGTCAGATGCAATGTCTGCGATTCGTTTGTTGCGTGCGGACATCAAGAAGACTCCTTCTCCATTTTCGGCTGATGCAGATGTGATCAATTTGATTTTCTGTTCGGCCATCTCGGGATACCCAAGTGACCTTATGTGCTGGTCGATGGGGGAAGAGCGATCCACCGATCACCATGTTGTTGTTGCCACAAAATTCTACAAACAGCTCTCCGTTTTCGCTCATCTGTCCTAGGCCATGGCGCCCCATGATGCGCTCAAAGTCCTGATTATCGGAACCTATCTTTGCGTTGAAGTCGCCTAAGTGGATTTGAATGTCACCCTTCGGAATTCTCTCAACCACTCTGTTCAATTGACTGTAAAACTGCTCTTTCTCCTGCAAATCGGCAACGTCAGTTGGCGCATAACACTGGACCATTGTAAGGTTTCTAACCCGTGTTCTGAAACTGGCTACTATTATTTTTTCGTTTATCGGTTTTCATCGTATGAGGGCCGCATGGGCCTGCGGGCTTAATAGGAAACCAACTCCTCGTTCTCGAGTAGCGTGTTCTCCTCGTATGCCAGAGTAAAGCAGTACTTGCCCGGACTGTGCCTTGTGTTCTCCAGTATTAGGCCAATGGACTTCACTCAGTCCCAATATCTCTAGCTTGAGGCCGCAAGCGCTAGCTTCTCTAGCAAGTTGAGCCAGCTTACCTCAGTTTCTGTAACAATTCAATAGATCGGGAGCAGTAGGTTGTTAGCCTAAAGTCCCTATCCCGCGATGGGCTGCCATCTTGGACTTAGCTGGCGGGAGCCGCATTTCATAAATTTAGCCACTCGCTGCGAAACAGACGCTTTTGAGCCGCCCTTGACCTGGAAAACAGACGCTCGGTTCTACCGGAAAATGCATATCCTCACTTTTTGGTAAGAAAAAGTAGTTTATTTTATTGATGCGATGAGTTCTTCCTAAGCCTCGAGCGCGATCGATCGCTTTTCGTTATCGGTTCTCTCAAGACAATGGCTATTGTTTTTTTTTTCGAACTTGAACGGTGTGAAGTGATAGAGCGGCGCGAACCCCCAGATAGAACAATACCAGAGTGGATGGATCCAATAAATCTGCATGGTCGCCCATACCTACTACATGGTCTTGAATGCAGCAGACTGACATAAACTTCCGCAAAATCCTTTTGTCATTGGACAATCGGTAGAAAAAAAAGTGATAGTTGAAGGATTTTATTATAAGAAAACATGACTGGTACCGTTAAACGGGGTAACATTGATCAAACGGGGTAGCTTTGATCTACATGAAATTTTTTCACATCATCAATAACTAAGTCCAAAGTTAAAATATCTCAAAACTTTTTTCTACGTTCGAAAACCTCATAATTTTATAAGTAATATAAAAAAAATTAGCCCCTTCATTTATGCAACCTCATTGTCCATCTTTCGATTTTTATTGTTGTTCGGCCTTAACACATTAAGGACCACGATGTTGGTTTTTTTTTTACCGCGAAGGTATTTAAACCAAGAAACACCAAAATTCAGCATTGTATATCTCAACATTCATTGAACCAAAAGTAACAAATATAGTATCTTCGAGCCACCAAAAGTGTTGTGTTCAATTTTGCAGAATTTCATAATTAATTTTATAATAATTGAGTTTGTTCCAAACTGCCTTAGCAATTGAATTTGTTAATATTATGAAGGTGTTTTATATCCTTTAATACCAAGAAAATTTGTTGAAATCGTCAAAATAGAGACTGATCAATTTTACTTCAAAGCATTAAATTCTAAACAAAGACGAAATCGATTTTAGAATCAAATTTAAAGTAGTCCAATATATTTCTGCAACCATGTTTCACGTTTCTGGGAGTCCAGTATTGGTTTTGAAACTATGAAACATACCACATTCCCCTAAACAGAAAAAATAATCGAAAAATATTGAAAAAGTGGTCAATCTTACCAACAATTACGGTTCTTTGGTTTTGACATGAAGTTTTGTATGGAATAACGCGAAAGTTTTTTTTAGAGGATGTAAAATTGGCATCGAAATTAAAACATTCCATAACCCTCCAAAGCTGTTCGCCAAAATCCGTATCTGGAAAATTTAACTTGTAGTTTGTTTTAGTTTCCGTGGGCGCAAATAATGATCGATGTGTATGATTCATTGTGTTGATATAAATCCGAATAAAAAAAAGTACCAATGAACAATTTGCTTTAAAAATTGCTTATAATTTCTGACAGCTTTGCAGTATTCAAGTGTTTTTTTTTGGATTGTCAAGAATATATCTAACTGACGATGTATAAATATGTGAGGGTTCGATGAAAATGGCTAACCTCTATTCTGGATTTTCCGGAAGAAAAAAAAACTCTATCTTTAAAAAGGACATCCAATATTGGCTTTGCTTTACTGTATCTCATTTCTTAATTAACCGATTTTCACAACTCAAATTAGAGTTTTTTTTCTCGTTAACTTGATCACCATTTCGATAGAACATACTTGATCTCTCAAAAAATACAGTAGGATGATTAAGATGCTCTGAATCAGCGCTTCGGGTTTTGTTGACGCGAACTGTTTTGGAGGGTTGATAAAAATGCTCCTCTTCAGCTGTTTTTTCTTTCCAAACGACCATTGGGAATTCCCTTTCGAAGAACTTCTCAGATTTTCCCACGGTCTGCACTGGAAGCGCACCTTTTTCCCCACATGCCCATTAATATATAAGCGCTCCAACAACAGCCAACAAACAAACAAAAACAACAACGACAACTTTGGAAGAAACTGCTGATGTGCCAAAGTCAAACAGAAATATCAAATCACACAGGGTTGAAGCAGGTACCTAATGAATGATGATGATTCGGGTTAAGGCAGGAGAAACTGTTGTTGTTCAAGTTAATAGAATTGATGATCTTTAGGAGGCAGCATCCTAAGTTTTGATTTGCAGATTTCACAAAGATTTTGGACAGTGTGAAACACATTCTTTTGCATGCAGTGGACTTAAGACTTTGAAATTGGTAATATATGTACCTATGTTTGTATGTATGCACTGTGTATAACGTAATGTATGATGAATTTGTATTAATCAATATTTGTTTCGTTAAAAAAAACGTAGGAGTTTGAAAACACATCTCAGTTTTGACTTCATAGTTCTGTTAAAATTCAACACTGACCAATAAAAAAGAAATTTGGATGAACTTCACAAAGCATTCATAAAAAGAAAAACAAAAAAGTCTATCATTTTTACAAACTTGTTGAGAGTTTTCTCAATGAAAGCTCGCTTTTCATTTAATGAACGATTCATCGACAATGTGTTTCAACAGGATTCCTCTCCCCTCTGGCTAGAAATCCAATGATTCTCTCAACGTTCGCTCGAGTTAAGCTTCGCAATGCGACATAATAAGGTAATTAATTTACAAATGGAACAATAACAATAAAGGATCATTGGTGTGAAATCTACCTTGATGTCGTTCTTGAAGTAAGTTTCGCGCAGTCGATGGGAAAATGGAAAATTACTTTCTTTCTTTAAACGGAGCTTCGTTATTCGGTCTCTATTGTTATTTGAGCATCCAAATTGCCCTAATCTTTTCAAGTCAATAGAAAAACAATTGAAAAAATTATGTTGAAGAAATTACTGCAGCTCATAATATGATGGGAGTGTGTTGAGAAACCTTCCTAAAAATACATAAAAAATATTTTTACTGTAGGTACTGTAACATTAATTTTTCCTTTCCGTTTGACTGTCGCACTTTAAATTAATTCAAGCTTCCCTGAACCCCAACCGACACTCTGTTTCGATGATTTGAAAGCATGAATGTTCGGTTGCACTCATTGTTGGCAGCAACCAGCTTGCCATAAACTAATTGCACGGAACTTTTGTCCGACTGAGTTAAAACGCCATCCCACACCTAATCTAAACAAAGTTAGCACATCTCATAATCGATGCCCCGCAGACAGAGCCAAACACCAGTTTCATGTAACCGTAAGTATATCCGTTTACATATTATTTCAAAAGCTGTGGACCCCTTTCCCTTACTTTTGGTTCAAGTTGGAGATTAATTTCGCCTGAAATAATTACCATCTGGCACGCATCCACTCGAATACGTCCCAGGTTGGCGTAGGAAGGTACATCTTCAACTGCTGGGCCGGTGCGCCCCAAGGTGTGAAGCTAATTTCCGCCAGTTCCTGTTCTAACAAAGTTCCAGGTTAGGTTCGACTTTGTGCCACCCGGAACGGTTCTCTCTCTCTCTCTCCACTTTAATACGCATGTTATTTAATCGATCCGGAGTTGAACAGAAATCCGTCAATTAAATTTGCGTGATTTCAAAGCTGGCTTTCAAAGTTAATTTTCGTTATGCCGCCTCCGAGGAATCAGTGAACGGCGAAGAGCCGATTTCATTCAAGTCAAGTTGAAATATGTTTTTTTTCCAATTGAAACTACTTAACCAAATTATTATAACATCGCGAACTTCATTGGCAGACTCAAGGTGTATTGAAATTTAAAAAAATATATATCGCAGTATGACGGTTTTTGGGTTATGCTAAAGTCTGTTTCACATAGAATCTTGTCGGATAAAATAGATCATTTCTCCGCAAAGAAATAACGTGCCACAAAAGTAAGAATGTCATTTTGTAGGGTTTTTATTGCACTTTAAGAAAAAAATACATAAAAATCTTTCGTCAGCTTTTCGGATGATTTTTCGAACTTTTTTTGTGATACCACCCATAAATTTCTGCACAGTACTGCTGGTAACCTCATTCGCCATCTTGTTCCACCACTTTTCCATTTGAGCGGGTTTTTTCATGGTTCTGCCACATTTCTTCAGTTTGCCCTTAGCTATTGCCCAATATTTCTTGATGAGACGAAAATCCGGACAGTTTGGTGGATTGATACTTTTTTCAACAAAATCGATCTTGTTCTACTTATACCACTTAACGACATCCCGGCTGTAGTGGCAGCTTGCCAGGTCCGGCCAGAACTTCACCGGACCTTTGCGGGACCGAATGAATGGCAAAACCCTCTTCTGGATACATTCTTCTTTACAAACATTTCCATTCATTGTGTCCCCAGTGAAGAAAATCTTAGTCTTCTTCCCACAACTACAGGTCCCTCGCCAAATCATCAACTTACGAGCAAATTTATCTGCGAAAACAAACTTCATTCTACCCGCAACATTCCCTATACGCTTCACAAGGTAAAATTTGTTACCGGGTATTTGTCCAAAATCCATTTTGACGTAAGTTTCGTCGTCCATCAAAATGCATCCGTTGTACTTGGTCAACACTTTCTCGTACAACTTCCTGGCCCTGGTTTTGGCAACCAGGTTATGTTTTAGCGTCCTGTTGGAGTGTTCGCTTGCATGATACGACCGCAAGCCTTCTCGCAAACAAATTCGTCGAGCTGTACTGTGGTTCGTCTTGAACTTTTTCGCCAAATCACGCAAGGAGATGCTTTGCTCGCAGCTTCCGGTCATATTTTCCACTTTTACGCCTGGTTAGTTTTGCTCGATCCACCGTAAAGGTCTTCCGTTAACGTTGCAGCACCGAATTTACAGTCGATTTTGGATATTTCAGTAATTTCGCGATTTTTACCCCTGACCACGTCGGTTTCTCTACGTGAGTGTGCAGAATTTTCTCTCGCTTTTCGCGTTCCATCGTCGACAACTTTTGACTGACTGCTTCAATCTTGATGAAATTTTCACCACTAAGTAAACAAACCATCCGAATCAAAACACTGTCCATAGATTCGCGATGTGACAACTAGAGGCGCTGCAGTAAATGAAAAGATGCGACCAGATTCTACGTGAAACAGACTTTACTCTTTCTGTAGTTTGCCCGTGCTTATCAAAAAATTTGGTAGGCATGTGATAGAAATGCTTCTAAATAAAATTCTACTCGCTCATTTTTAACATCTTTCTTTTCTGCTAACCTTTTATCCGTCAATAAATTTCATAAACTTGAAATGTTCTAACTTAAAATAACATCACTTTCACCGATAAGGCCAATTGACTTAAGGATGTCTACGATGAAATTGTCACACTATGAAATTGCTCTAGCTTTTTACCCGTTGGGTACAATTGTTACCGTTGCGATATTTAACTCGATAAAGTTTTGCTAAAGTTATTCATTATTCGTTTATTGAATAAAAATTATTAGGTTATTGTTCAATATCAGTTAATTATTTCGTTTATTAATCATCAGAGCAAGATAGGTTTAGTAAAAAAAACAGGACTCACAAGAACACAACATGTTAACACAGGTACACTGAAACAAATACACAAAATGCTGTTCTAGAACGGGTATAAATGGAACGCACAAATTAAAAAAGGTATTAGTTCAGAAGTTAAAAAAAAGTGGTATAATCGGCCTGATGAGAGGAAAGCTACCAAAACTAACGCTAAAAAGATCTCTTTCCGCTTTGACCGCCAAGACAGCCAGGTTGCGTATCGAGAGGACTTAGCCCAAACAATATACGGGTTGAATTAACGAAAGTTTAATAAAAAGTTCAATAAGTCCGATAGCGGAAAAAATACCAGTGCGCAGTTGAGAATAGCGAATCAGGTAAAAGTGAAGATCTTGGTAGTCCTCGCCGAAGTTTTATCAGCGTTTTATCCACCAGGACCCAAAACCTAAGAGCATATGCTTTATGCCCTCCGGGAGCAACAAGTATCAGAAAGGTCCAATCTGGTACCGCGTTTCTGCAATTTGGACCATTTTGGCAGACAACCACCTACCGTGATACAGGATCGAATCCCGAAGGGAATCCACCATTTGGAAGGCTTAACGGACTCCCATATCCGTTCCGGCCTGAGGAGCTGACAAGGAATTGGCAAAGTTACCGCCAATTCTTGTCAACTGCCTAGCCACACCCCAAAAACCCGTAGCGTTCCGAAGGAATAGCGTCAGCAGCAGCAAAGGCCGGCCCAACGAGACACACGCCACACAAAACACAAAGGTATTTCAATAAAACACACAAAAATCAATTAGTGGTAGAGTGTAGAATCCATTCCGAACAGTCTTTGATCAGTAGCATTTGTAAAAGCCGACCTTGAGGAGCTCCGTTCCTGCTCAAGATTGAGCTAGCCACAAAAGAAGGTCTTGTGTGCCCACCCCTTCACTGAGTCTCCAGAGGAACGACCAGGGACTCGAGAGCTTAGGTTTGGCCCCCTCTGGTCCAGACAGTAATACAATTTAATGAAAATTTGGGTAGATTTAGTACATAGTGCATTGCTTTCATCCTGTAAGTTTTAAAGTCCAGATATCAAAACTCGCGGAAATGGAATCGAAAAGAACAGCTCGTACGTGATAAAATCTTGCGGGTTTATCACGAGACCAAGGATTTCTCGCATCGTTCCATCGCTAAAACGTTGGGAATCTCGAATTCCACGGTATTTCGAGTGATTAAGCGATTCGAAGAACGATTGACCACCGATCGGAAGCCCAGAAGTGAAGGGACACCAGAAATCACAACAGCGTAGTTGGTGCCTTCAACCGAAACCTGAACGCCTCCGTTAGGATGTGGCTGAGAAGCTGCACCTAAGCCGAATTTTTGTCCAGAAGGCCAAAACTAAGGCTGGGCTTCGAACGTTCAAGGTAGAAAAGGCCCCTAATCGCGACAAGAAGCAGAACAAGTCCACCAAAACCCGTACCAGGAAGGTGTACCTCATATGCTGACGAAGGTTGAATGCTGCATCATGGGCGACGCAACATATGTGAAGGCCGACTTCAAACAGATCCCCGGCAACCTGTTTTTCACGGCCAAGGATGACTTCAGCGAAGATGTCCAAATTGGCTAAGAAATTCCTGGTTTTGCGAGCCGTGCGGGAAGCGAATTGCACCTTTCGTGACCCAGGACACGATGAACGGTAAGGTGTAGGTACATGAAAGAGTGCCTCCAGAAGCGACTGCTTCCTCTCCTAAAGGCCCACAACGTCCCAACAATCTTCGTGCCGGATTTGGCCTCATGCCACTACTCCAAGGACGTGCTGAAGTAGTATGCGGACAATAAGGTCAATTCCGTTCCGAAAATGTTCAACCCTTCCAACACTCCGGAGCTCCGCCCCATCGAGAGGTACTGGGGGATTATGAAGCAGCACCTTCTTAAACGACCTAAGGTAGTGAAGACAGTCGAGGAACTGAAGAAAATATGGGTTTACATGCAAAACACGGTTGATTCACAAGTTGTGCAGGATCTTATGGCCGGGGTTAAGGCCAATATGCGGGCATTTGCGTATGGACTGTAAATAAAATACTAGTGAAATAGTAAAATAAAGCTATGTAAATAGTTATTTTTTAATCCCCACAAATTTAATGGCAATCAGATGAGAACTCGAATTTTGCGAATCAATTTTGTGTGTGGCAATTTCATCGTGGACATTCTTTATTAAACAGCTTCGGAATTTTTACATCGGTTATATTGGTGAGAAACATTGCACAATGCTACTGATTATGGGTGGTACAATCCTTTTGTGTTACGACCAAAATTTCTTCCAAATAATGCTAAAATAGGTCATATTAAGAACTTGTCATTCTATTATTCGATTTTTAAGCCATTCACAGTAGCAAATTGGCACCATCATCCTTGTCTGTAGATGTCTACTAGAAAGCGAAAAAACGACAACAAGATCTCAGCAAATACCATTCGCACCTGACAAAAGTCACGTGTAATAACGAGCTGCCCTTGTATGTAATTATATGTTTCAAATTAACAGGAATCGCCGGGGCCGAAATACCGCCCGGGATCAGCCCGGGGAGTTAGTACTAAAATTCCAGGCACGCATTCAATCAAAACATGCTTCAGATTACCGTGTAACAATGTTGCAAATACACTTCCGATAAGTACACTTCACATAATGTGTGCGCACGTACTCTCGAAAAACCAACACCCACATAACTATATCGAATGGTCCACAGAGACGTTCCGTTTCTGGCTTCGAGGCTTCGATAATAAAAGCAAAAAGGCATTAGAGACGACTTGGAATGCCGGAGCTCCAGAGTAGGTAGAGAACACAAAACTATGTATGGAGAGGTACCAACAACGGTTTGTTTTCATTAGTAGAAGCTGCTTATCGGCACGAACTCATTCGGCGACTTTTTGGATTCCGGACGGTTTCATTACAGTCAGTCAGTCAGTGAGAGAGCAATAGCAATCCTGCCGTCCTTCCTTCCGGCCCAACTGGATTCAGGCCTAATTAAAGCAGAAGATGCTTTTCATTCATTCGTTTGTGCGGGGGTATGTACATAGGTATGTATGTCGGTGGTTTCATCGGATTTGGTTCGACCGAATGGAACTGATACTAAGTTGGCAACGAGCTGTGTTTCTGCCATCGTTTATGAGCTTCGATAATGATATGGAATTGGAATTTGCTGCATCGATTCAGAAAACCGAACAAAAACTGGTAAACTACATTTGTCTGTCTTCACTGGTAAATCAGAGCTGAAGCATATTTTCCGAAAAAATTGCTCAACTGACATATTCCACGAGCTTTTATCGCTCACGAGTGATTTTTATTCGTTTGAAAATCAAAAAATCTCAAACTCGTCAATAATTTCGATAAAACAAATCACAAAAAAAAAAACGGAAAACAAAGAAATTATTTTCAAGGTGCTTATATGATTTTGAATTTGAAATTTTTTGATTGAGAAGATTATAATTTAAATGGCAGGTTCGGCGGAATGAAAACTAGATAGAATTTTTTATTTATTTATAGAAATTTGAAGAAAGGTGGATAGACAGGCATTAGTGCGCCAATAAGAGAAAGCTTGATTGGTGTTGGAATTTTAGAGGGCATGTTGATGAAATTTGGCGCACTAATGCCTGTCTATCCACCTTTCTTTCAATTTTCTATAAATAAATGAAAAATTCTATTTAGTTTTCAATCCGCTGAACATGTCGTTCAAATTATAATCATACAAACTACGGCGATTAAAATCATATAACAAACAATTATTGATTGAGAAAGTGTAAATTTTGGCAATTCTACAGAATAACTAGGTATATAAAAATATATGGATTAATTTTTCGCAATTGGCATAAAAAGTTTTAAACCAACACACTCTACTTCATTGTGTAAAATTTTTTTTATATCCTCCACCTTGAAAAAAGGAAAGGTCTCAAATTATTCGTACGCAAACAATTTTCTCATAAAAGATGATCCCTTTTAATTGATTAACGCTCGATTTATGATTAAAAAGCTGTATAAGAGACCTCTCTCCTTTTCCTTTCCTTATCCACCACTACTTGAAGGAAGGAGTGGTACTAAATATCGATAGAAACATTTTTCGTTCTCAAATACCCTTCCATGTCCAATTCGGTTTCATTTGCTCGAATCGTTCTCGAGATATGCTTTAAAAATTATATGGCAGCCTAACTCCTCCCCTCCTATCTTCCCAATGGAAGAAGGAAGGGGTCTCAAATAATCATAAAAATGTTTCTTTTATTCCACTGCTTGAGTTCTCTCTCTATCTTTCCACTGGAAGAAGAGAGGGATACCAAAAATTTATCGTCATTTATTGTTCCCTAATACCATGCCATGCCAAATTTGGTTTCATTTGCTTGATTTGTTCTTCAGTTATGTAAACAGTTGTTAGAAAATACAGCTAGCCCTCTCCTATTTTCCAATTGAAAGGAGGGAGGGTTCTCATATGTATGTATGTATGGTTCCTCCATCGGTAGCAAGGTCCAGCCTATGTCTGTGTGGCTTGGCCTTCGAATTGCTTCCACGGCCGAAGGTTCGTCGAGGGAAGGCATCCATGCTTCATAGACCTACAATGGTTGGCAATCCACTTCGTCTCTTAAGATAAACACCAGATGCATTCCTACTGGAATATTTAGTTATAGGTACATATATAGTTACTTATATATGGAAACACATCTCACCTGTCGGCCACTTATGGGATTCAAACCCAAAAGTTTTCTTGTAGATACCGGCAATCTAACTCAGTACGCCTGGGTTATCAGACTCGCACCAGCCTTTCCACTAGACTACCTCAGCGCTAGGAAAGAGGGTTCTCAAATACTCATAAAAACAATTCTCATACCCAAATACCCTCCCATGCCTAGTTTTGTTCCATTTGCTAGATTAATTCTCCAGTTATGATAAGTTTTAATCGCCGATAAATTTATTAATTTTAGAATGTTTATTGACACGTGCGGATAGATGAAATGTTAGGTAGAAGAATTTGTAAAGGAATGAAGAACAGGCGGATAGGCTAGCACCAGATGAGCTTCGTAGGATAAAGTTTGGATTTATTTATTTATCCATTTATTTATTTATTTATTTATTTATTTATTTATTTATTTATTTATTTATTTATTTATTTATTTATTTATTTATTGTTCACGGTCTTCGACAACTTAATATCATTCAGACTGATTTCTTAATCTATGCTTAAAACTATCTTTACTTATATTATAATCAAAACAAACACAAACTTGATTAAACAATTTACACGATATATCAAATGGGTTGTAAAATTCGTTTCTTCCATAATTAATAGTTCTTAGAGGCTCAAAATTCCGTAGAGAGCGAGATGGAACATGATACGGTATCATTTCGACGAGGTTAGTACTGTCTATATTTCCGGATATGATGTCGAATATAAACAGGCGACGAAGAAGTATAATTCGTGAGCCGATCGGTTCGATGTTCAGGATCCCACATCGGTCATGGTAAGGTGGAAGTCTATGAGGTTCATTCCATGGTAGATTAGGGAGTGCGTACCTTAAAAACCGCTTCTGGACTGATTCGAGAAGTTTCATACCGCCGATTGAGTTTGGTTTATTTATGTAAATAATTGTATGAGAGCAACCCTCCCTTATTAATCTCCCTTTTCGGGATGATTGCCAAATATTAATTGAAACATTTCTCTTACCCTAAAACCATCTCATGCTAAATTGGGTTAATTTCTTTGATTAGTTTTTGAGTAAGCAAAAAATTGTAAGAAAGGCCCCCTCCTCCATTCCTTTATCCCAACAGCATAGAAGGAGGGGTCTCAAAAAATCATAGGAATATTTTTCGTACCCAAATGCCCTTCCATTTCAAATTATTTACCATTGGCTTGTTCGGTTCTCAAATTATGCAAACATTTTATTTTGAGCCTGCTCGCCTTTTCCTGTGAGTGCGAGAGTTCTCAAATAATAATATGAACCTTTCCCGGCCTCCAATACCCCTACCTGCCAAGTTTCACAGAAATCGGTTCAGTAGTAGTATATAAAGAGCAAACAGAAAGACAGACAGACAGAAATCCATCTATTATATAAAATTCTCTTGTAACGGTGTTTGTAGTACTACTCCTCCGAAATGACCCAAACGATTCGAATGAAATTATTTTAAGAATATTCTGTAGG
>NC_073693.1:249893950-249935314 GCF_029784155.1 Uranotaenia lowii
TCATTTGACCGGTCGAAAGTTGAAATCGGGGCTGAACTGATTTCTCACGGTACTAACACTAGTAGCTTGTACTAGCGATTTCGCGACACTTTTTTTCGTCACCTACAAGTCAAACCCTTTCACTAGACGGGTCGCAAATTACAATCGGAGGTTAAATAAACGAAACCATCTATTGAATTAAACAAACAAATCTGAATGCAAAAAATGACCAATCTTTTCTTGTTACTACTTGCGAGGAAGGGAGAACTTATCCTTAACGTTACACTTACCGATAAGTTTGAATCGGAAAGCAAAACTAATCGAGAGCAAATTTGTTAATGATGAGTATGAGTACAGTACACTGGTGGATGAAAATCTCCTTCACGGGTGTTTTCATCGGCAAGTTCTAACGAAAGATAACGATTTTTTTATTCCCTGGTCCCGGAAGCTGCTTGTAGTCGGCTTTGACGTAGGTTTCGTCGTCCATTACCACGCAGTCAAACTTCGTCAGCATCGTCGTGTACAGCTTCCGGGATCGCGCTTTGGCCGTCGTATTTTGTTTATCAGCGCGATTTGGAGTCACTACTTTCTTGTATGTCGATAGTCCGGCTCGTTTTTTGGCTCGATGCACGGTTGTAGACGATACACCCAGCCTATTTGCGGCATCTCGGAGAGAGAGGTTAGGATTTCGCTTTAAACTACCAGCAACTCTCTTTGTCGTCTCAGCGGCTTCCGGTTTTCGCTTTCCCCCCGATTCAGACTTCCTGGCTGTCGACAAACGTTCCCCAAACACTTTTATTTCATTTGTAACGGTTGGTTTGGCAACTTTTAGCGATTATGCCAGCTTTGCGTGCGAGTAGCTCGGAATTTCGCGATGCGCGAGCAAAATTTTGATACGCTGCTCTTCTTCCTTGGACGGCATTTTGACAACTGAAGAGTGAATTCCAAAATCAATACAGAAGCAACATTCTACACACACCTTCAAAATGAGGGGTGTTCAGGTTTTTTAAATGCAAAATTGAAAGAAATACGTCAAGTTGATATTGACCAAATTTTGACCGTATCACTCTTTACGTCAAAGCCGGCTACAAGCAGCTTCCGGGACAGGCGTATTATACGGCAAAAGGAAGGGGAAAGGTAGCAGATATTTTCAAGCACATGAAACTGTCAAAGTTCGCGAAGAAATATCTGGTTTGGCAAGCCATCTGCACCTGTGGCTTGAAAAGTAGCATTTTTATAGCTTCCGGGACTGTCAACCAAGAAATTTAGGTAAAAGAGTGTTTGAATAAACGTCTGCTGCCTTTCCTGAAGAAACACGGTTGTTGCGTACTGTTTTGGCCGGATTTGGCATCTTGCCATTACGGTAAAAAGGTCATGGAGGGGTACGCTGCCAACAACGTGCAGGTGGTTTCAAGGACAAGAATCCTCCCAACACGCCGGAGCTCCGCCTTGAGAAATACTGGGCTGTTGTCAAGCGGAACCTAAAGAAGACCAAAAAACTGTTAAGAACGAGCAGCAGTTCAAGGCAAACTAGCTTTCTGCGGCGAAGAAGGTGGACAAGGTGGCTGTACAAAATCTGATGGCAGGGGTTAAGCGTAAGGCCCGGCAATTCGGATTTGGAAAAGCGGAAGCCTAACTGAATATTTTTCCTGAATTTTATACAAATTAAACTGGAGAAAGAAATTTAATTTGATTTTTAAATAAACAATTTCACCGATTTACACGCGTTTTCCCTTGACCAAATTTTGACCGTATAACCATCTAACCTTTCAAAATTAACGATCACCAATGGGTTCATGACCTCATACCTAATGAGGAACGGAAGTGAAAGTAAATTGTATCGATCTTTCAAAGGGAGTATTCCTGCCAAAACTTCAAGACTCATGTTGTGCGTTGAGGGCATACAGTACAGCCCAAAGCAATACGGAGACAACGGTATTGGATACGCTCGAGTTCAATGAGGTGAGTTTTGGCAGCCGACTGGAAACAGTTGTTCGATACAATTTTAAAAGATCCTCTGGATGAGCTCCCCACCAGGTACTAGTGATTGATCGGACAAAATTGATTTTCTATTGGCATTTTCCTTTCAGATACTCAATGCGTGCTCTCCAGGTACATTTGGAATCAAACCAAACTCCAAGATACTTAAAACACCTCGATTGAATGATTGTTCTGCTAAGAATTTGGAGCTGTGGTTGAGCTGGTCTATGCTTTTTAGATAAAACCACCAACTCCGTTTTCTCTGGAGAGAACTCGATCCCAAGCCCCAAAGCCCAGGATGACAATCAGTTTAAAGTATCTTGTAAAGATCTGTGCAGATGTGACTCAGTATTACCTGTTACAGATACTACGCCATCATCTGCAAGTTGTCTTAGAGTGCAGCCTTCAGAGAGACAACTGTCGATGTCACTGACGTAAAAGTTGTACAAAGTGGACTCAAACATAAACCCTGCGGGAGGAGGTTCTTCTAATTGCAATATCTCCGTGAGCAAAGTTCAGATGTTTCTCACAAAGCAAGCTGTATAAGATGTTGTTCAATAGAGGAGGCAGACCTAACTAAAAAATAAAAAAATATAAAACACTAAAAACAGAATTTTTTACGACTTTTCAAAGTCAGTTGTTTTTCGAACTTTTTATTAATCTGCATTTTCTGAGACTATTCTGGCTACTAAATTCGACTTTGCCCTGGATTTTGAGTATGTTAACGTAAGATTTAGACAATAAAACTATATGAGGTTTCAGTGATGTAAGTACATTGGCGATGCGGTGCTTAACAATTGATTAAATCTGAGTAATTACTAAAGCTTGCTTCGTTTAGAACTGGATGTTGATATTTTGGCGCTCCTGGTGGACGGATTTGGCAGTTCTTGGCGATTTGGAAGCCTCAAGCCAATTGTCAGAATGATACTGTCGACCGAAAATTGCATGGTAAGATTTTGAAGACAATTAAGAGGAATTCCAATCTGTCACACAGTAATTTGGTCAGAAAATCCGGTGCCGCCCATAGTACCGTTAGGAGAATTCGACTCCGGGAAGAAATCAAGTCATATCAAGCTAGCAAACAGCCAAATCGGACCACAAAACAGAATAGTGTGGCCAAAATCCGTGCTCGGAAGCTATACGACCAGGTGCTGACCAAGTTGGACGGGTGTCTTCTGATGGACGATGAAACCTATTTCAAGGCTGATTTCGGGCAAATCCCAGGTCAAAAATTTTAATTGGCAACGGCTCGGGGGGGATGTTCCAGCCAAATTTAAATTTGTTTTTGCCGAAAAATTTGCACAAAAATTTATGATTTGGCAGTGCATTTGCAGCTGTGGCAAAAAACGAAAGTTTTCGTTACGAATAAGACAAGTACTTCGGAACAATATCAAAAAGAGTGTCTCCAAAAACGAATTTTGCCGTTTATTCGATCTCACGACCATCATTTAATGTTTTAGTGTCAAATACTTGATGATAATAATAGTTAAATAATTAATATTTGTTCAATTCCAGTGTTTTTTTTTTTGTTACCGAACTTGAATCATGAACTTGTCCTAGACTAATTGAAACATTGGATTAACAGTAATAAATATGACATCCATTGACCAAAAGCCGAGAGTAAACTACCCTGGCACCCTGGACTCATTTACCTGGCGAAGATCATGTTTCATGTCAGAATTGAAAAGCTCCGTGAATTATAGGCGCAAAATCTCCGCAAATTACGGCGATAAATATTCTTTCGCAGAATTAAATCATAAAACACATATGCTCACTCAGCACTCCAGCTCAGGTAAAGGTAGGTCTCGGTGGTGGAAAAAGGAAAAAAAAGCAAAAAAAAAAGATGCGACATTAATTTATGTCACCCGGGCCATAAAGCTCTACTGGCTGGACCGGCCATATGTACATGTATAGCTACTCATATCCTCATGAAATCCTGGGAGGGGGTTCATTTTCGGGGCTGCTCGGATTCCGATAATAAAATCCTGTTACATTATCCATGTGTGTGAACCTCTCAAGTATGTAATAAATATGGATGTGAAGGTTAACGAATGGGCCAGTCCAGTCGGCCAGGCTAGCATGCGCTTTCCCGAGTCCCTCCACCCACACGCGATTCGGGTGGGAATTTTTTTTTCTCCCCTTCGCATCTCCCGCAGAACAACAATAAATGGATGCATGTAATTGCGAAATAAATGAAACTGAGATGGGCCGAGTGGATCCGATGTTAATGGCCTTATTGGGCACAAATTGGAAGCGTTGTTGCGTTGTTGGATGGTTGAAGTTGATGCGGCGGCGATAGCTAGCAACAAACTCATTACACGCGGGTAATCCTAACTTAATGATTAAATTTTGTGGGGAATGAAATCATAAAAAGCCATCGTACCTCTATATATTCTTTCAGCGTCCCAGAAAGGTTAGATAGATTTGAGGTGTTTCCTTCTTGTGAACGTAGTGATCTATTTAGTTTTTCCGAAATTTCGTAATTTATTGTTTATCAATTCCAAAAGACATACCCCTGTTAAACAACTTATAACAGATTTAATTTATCGGCCTAGCGGTGAAAAGTGATGTCCTTTTTAGTAGGGACATCTAAAGATTATGATTTTTTTTTTATATATATAGGTGGATAGAAGGTTAGATGGAATGAAAGATGTTGAAAATGAGCGTTTAGAATTTATTTTGAAGCATAACATCACATATTAAATTTTTGTTCCTCACGCATCACGGGTCTACTACTATGAAGCGGTAGATACAGATAGAGTTGCATCTACCACCACACATTAGTAGGCCAAGCGTTGGTCCGCCCCACAAGGGAAAACTTGCAGTGCGGACGAACAAAAAGATGATATGTGATCGCTCAGATATACTCCCTTTAACTCAGAAACGCATCTATCGATGTATAGTCTTCTCAGTTTGTTATCATCGCATTTTTGTACGGTCCATAGTCTGATAGTGACCTATCACCGATGCTATGATGTCGTGTTTTTTTATTTTTTTTTTTGCCAAAATTATTTTAATTTTATGAAGCGGTGAAAAAAAATTTCATAATCTTTAGATGCCCCTACTAAAAAGGACATCACTTCTCACCGCTAGGCCAATAAATTAAATCTACAAATATAAATTACGGTGATTAATTGTTCATAAAAAAACAACTAATAACTTTTTTGCCTTATAAGATACAAAGTTTAGGTCTTCAACGAAGTTGTTAAATGGAAAATTGCAACTAGAGGCTTGCCTCCAATGATGTTGATTTTTCAGTACTAAATATATAGTTTTGCCATACAAACCTAAAAGTTCAAATTTACTTATGTAAACGTTACATAACAATTCTGCAAAAAATCATGGATGAGTTTTAAACCAAAACGAAGCAGTTTAGACCCCAGGGATCGGGTACATTCCATAAGTTATCTCTACGTTAATGCCCAATTAACAATTTTAACTTTATCCCAGCTTGTCCAACTCCCATAAAACTATCGCATGAACCATTTTTGTATGCTAATGCGCATTCTTATTTTTAACCAAAGTTAGCTTAAAGCTGACATCCTATTCCTATTAAATCCTATTTATCCATATAACACGCGTTGTTTTTTAGAGCTTATAAGTAGTCCTCAGAGCTTGCTTAAAACTACGAAATCAACTGTAAAAGCGAATTCAGTTTTTATCGTTTTAATTCCTGGTATTGTAACCGACTAATTAATCTCCAAACCTAAAAATGATGTTTAAAGAGTGCATTCAAAAGTTTTGATAGAAAAACTGAATAAAAACATTCTCTTTTTTCAAATTTTTTCATTTTTATTGTTCTTCATATATGAAATATTTGCAAAAAAAAGCTAACAAATTATACGCATGAATTGTCAGTTGAATCTTTGGTTCAGTAAAAGGTTAATTTTAAGTCATAAAAAGTGTGAATTTCTTAAGATTTGATACTGGTTGATGCACAACGTGGCATGGCAAACATTGAGATGTTTGATGAAAAAAGTGAATTCAATTTATAAACTTTAAGTATGTTTCAGAATATGTTTCTCAGCTTAATACTTGTTTTATGCCAGTAGAGACATTGCAGAGATAAAAAAATTCTCCCAGTATTCTCTCGAGTAAAATGTCTCTCTCCAACAAAGCTTTACTGAAGTGTTGTCTCAACTGAAAAACTCACCCTCTCCGCGAATATTCACTCTCTCTATTCAACAAACTTTAACACATTCGTCACCACGCTCATTTTGGTAGTTTTACTAGCCGGGCCCAATAAAATTCTCGGAAAGAGAAAACAAAGAGAGAGAGCTCCAATATTTGAAACGTGTGGCTAAACTGAGCGGCTTATTTGAGTAAGAGAGCGTCACACGCTTTTTGATGTGACGGCCTCCCAGGAAATACACCCGTCACACGAATATGGGGTCTCATGGCGACGAATGTGTTAACGATGTCTTATCTCAGCTGAATCGCAGTTTCGTTTGGCGATTTTGTTAAAAAAAAAAGAAACACTTCATTGTCATAATTAAAACCTGTCTCTCGGTTTATGGAGCTTTTCATTAAATACTTTGATAAAACAGACAACAAAGCTTTGAAGCAAACAGAAAAATATGTGTTTCATGGCAGCTTTTGAAAGAGCTCTCGTAACTGTCTTAATACACTTGAATGATGATGTTTTATCCATGCTAAATGTCTTAAGAGGGGAGTAGGGTCTAACGGGTAAAAAAAGCACCATTTTCACGAATTTTTTTAGAGCTATCGTTCAAACTAATGTATTCAAATTTTTTGCATTTTACAAAGCATTGTTTAAAAGAACATTTAGTAATTTTTTCGTAGAAAAATATTGAAAAATGAGCCGGTGACGGAACACTTTCGAGGATGGCTTTTAGAAAACAGGATTTGCGGTGGACACTGTATCTCAGCACAGAAGTAAAAAAAAAGAAAATCGTTGGGGTTTGGTATTTTATATGTAGAAAATATGTTCCAAATTTGAAAAGAATCGATGAAGTAGTTTTCAAATGACGATGTCCACGGACTTTAAAATGTGCTTTCGAGAAAAACGCGTTTGAAGTTTCTGCAGTATTAGATAAGAGGAGATAAAGGCCTATAATTTCTACAGTTTTGCTTCGATTGACTTGAAAATTTTATACAACATTCTTGAAATGTTTTACAATAAAAAAATTAAAATATAAAAAAAATTAAAATATAAAAAAATCGATTTTTTAAAAGTGTTAGACCTTAAGAACAGCTTTCAATAACATGACAAATGAAATATTTCGAGCACATCTTGAAGTTTCTATAACACAGTGATAAACCTGTGAGTGCCTGTGATGCATTGAACAAATCTCCATGAAAAGATAATGAATTTCATTAAAGCCAAATGGCTTAATGTATGTTACTAAAGTGGTGACAGCTGTGATGGATATAATTTATAATTACCCGATCAGGAGAGCATATCAAAATAACTACTCAAACTCATCTCAATGAGATATTATAATCCTATTCAGATATAGCTTTGATATAAAAATTTTCGTTATTGCCGTTTCAAAAAAATTATATCCCATTTGATACAAACTGTTTTTTTACTGCCTAAATTTGCCTGCTTCGTTAGCGTTTATTGGCATTCTGAAGCTCTCATTCCAATGCACCAGGTCTGGTTATGTGGTAGCGTGCGCGTTTCTCAACTGGCAGGTCGAGGTTCGAATCTCTTGGCTATACCCAAACTTTTCAGAGTTGTGCAAGTTTGAAACAAGACATTAAAGTTTGAGTGCAAGGCAAGAGACAAAGCAACCTAGCACGCAAGTACTTGAGTTCAAAGCAACTTGTACGAAAGCTTGTATGCAGGACTCGATTTTTTTTGTCTTTTTTGGTGGTCAATATCCTATCTGGTTGAGTTATCATCTTGATATAATGTTATAACAGGGTGAGAAAATTTAGTTTTTCTTACATGGAATTTTTGTTATAATTTGAGATATTTTAATATCCTACGAGTACTAAATTATATCTCGTTTTAATATGAAAAAAAAAATAATTTATTCTAACCCAAAACTCCATTCTGATTTAGATGAAAATGAACCTTGCTTTGAAAGTTACTTATTTTTATAGTACATTTTGATTTTCTTTTCGAAATTTATTCGTTTTCTTTAAAATACTTGGTTAAGAATCATTTTAACCTACCTTTGCGGTGAGAGTCTATGTTGCCGGAACTGTATTTTCTCGAAGCGATATCTGTGAAACGGTTAAAGCTAAATACATGAAATTTTCTGACTTTTCCTAAATTGAAGAGCTGTACAATTTCTCATTTTCAGATATTTGAATAGGGTTACCAGAGTCACCCAGCTATAAAAGGACAATTAGCTGGTTAGGGTCATATAGACCCGGATTATTGTTTTGGTTATAAAATCAAAACTTCTGGACCGATTTCATGAACACTACCATTTTGAAATTGTCCAAATGTCTGCCAACAGGTTCTTCTTAAAAATTGAGTTTTAATTTTTATGGCGTTCATAAAACGACCTTTAAGCTGAAAAGTCCTTAAAAATGGGTGTTTTGAATCAAAGATATCTCATTTTGTTGAAGTCGTATTGGATAACTCTTGATTGATATGAATTGAGATAGATTGTGTAAGATAGGGATTTATTAAATTGTATAATTTAAACCAGTTATGCAAAACCAACATTCAATCGCCCTTCGCCAAGTATTATCGATCCACCAATTAGCGTGTAGGCTCTCACGAGCACTCGCGAGAGCCCTTCTCGTTAAGGGACGAATCGTGGTCAGTTTTCCTCAACGGACGCCTCGAGTGACAGGAAGGAAACAGCCAAGCAGGTTTTCCCGGTTTTCCCTCGAGTTTATCCAACAACCAAGGATTTCCTGTTAAGTACAAATCTGGCTTTTTTACATTGGCGATCCTGCCAGGAGCCTTTTTATAAAGGCATCTGCAAATTTGTAAGTTTTTGGAAATTTAGGAAATCCTTGGTTGTTGTGATAAAAATGGAGGTCACATTTTCAGTAGTGAGTTCAACCAACATCACAAGTTTACCAAGTAAAGCAGCATTGCTGATAGCGGCAGATGAGTTGAGCTTCTTGGTAAGTATACAACGGGGAATTACATCAGATACTATGCTTCACTTTTGGCAGACATTGCGACTTGGGTTTTCAACCTGAAGATTTTATAGGACTTAATGAATAGCCAGTAGTTTCTCCTCGAGATCGAATAATTCTGTTTTGGTACTAAGCAGCCCAGGCAAATTGTATTCCATAGAGATCATCAGTTTTCAAATGATAACCAGCTTTATTGAGAAAATAGATAGCACCAGTTTGACTTTATGCAGAAACAAAAGGTTCAAAACAGGCGGAGAGCCAGCAGTAATCCAGGCAAAAACAACAGCAGTAACCGAGGGTGAAACGCCAACTTTTAAACAGGCGAAAAGGCCAGCTTTTTGATCAGGCGGAAACGCCAGCTTATGATAAGGCGGAAACGCCAGCTTATGATAAGGCGGAAACGCCAGCTTTTTGATCAGGCGGAAACAGCAGCTTTTGATGAGGCGGAAACGCCAGCTTTTTGACCAGGCGGAAACGCCAGCTTTTGATGAGGCGGAAACGCCAGCTTTTTGATCAGGCGGAAACGCCAGCTTATGATAAGGCGGAAACGCCAGCTTTTTGATCAGGCGGAAACGCCAGCTTTTGATGAGGCGGAAACGCCAGCTTTTTGATCAGGCGGAAACGCCAGCTTATGATAAGGCGGAAACGCCAGCTTTTTGACCAGGCGGAAACACCAGCTTTTGATGAGGCGGAAACGCCAGCTTTTAAACAGGCGGAAACGCCAGCTTATGGTGAGGCGGAAACGCCAGCTTTTCGATCAGGCGGAAACGCCAGCTTTTCAATCAGGCGGAAACGCCAGCTTATGATGAGGCGGAAACGCCAGCTTTTGATAAGGCGGAAACGCCAGCTTTTTGATCAGGCGGAAACGCCAGCTTTTGATGAGGCGGAAACGCCAGCTTTTCAATCAGCCGGAAACGCCAGCTTTTGATGAGACGGAAACGCCAGCTTTTAAACAGGCGGAAACGCCAGCTTATGATGAGGCGGAAACGCCAGCCTTTCGATGAGGCGGATTCGCCAGCTTTTTAATCTGGCGGAAACGCCAGCTTTTCAATCAGGCTGAAACGCCAGCTTATGATGAGGTGGAAACGCCAGCATTCGATAAGGCGGAAAAGCCAGCTTTTAAACAGGCCGAAACGCCAGCTTTTGATCAGGCGGAAACATCAGCTTTTGATAAGGCGGAAACGCCAGCTTTTGATATCGCGGATACGCCAGCTTTTGATAAGGCGTAAAAATCAGCTTCTCTTGAGGTAAAAAACGCCAGCTTCAATACAGGCGATAACGCAGTTTATAATCAAGTGAAAACGTTAGCGAAGGTGTAAGCGCTGGTTTTAAACAAAAATCTCGTACAATGATCGCCAGGTTAGCTAAAAAAAACATATAGCGATAAGTCAGCTATTTCAAAAAATGCGGTGTAAAGCTTGAGTACCAGCTTTCAGAAAATGATGATCGTTTAAAAAAAAGATGAAATGAGGCAATGATCGCCAGCTTTCGTTTCAACAATTTTAGCCAGCAACCAGCGTCTTAAGACCACAAGTGAATAACCGCTGCCAGATGATGCATTCTTAATAGGTCGTGAAAAATAGTTTGTTTTAGATATTCAAGAAACCAAGTGTGCTAATTGCTATATTAAGTTCCACCTCTGCTGGAAAACAAACTTTGAATCACCTTTGACGATAGAATGATTGGAACATAAAAAAGAAACATTTCAGAATCGAAACTAGGGTTTGAAATGTTCATTAAGTCTGGCATGCTTGTCAGTCCTAAAATGTTACATAATATTTTCAGTAGATCGTCTCACAACATGATCAGGTATGCATCATGATACGTTAAGTCATTTGAATAAAGTGTTAGACCAGGAAAGTTACATGTCGTCTACCAGTTAGTCATATCAAATGAAATGAAGGGAAAATGGATAATTATTACTGCTTCTAAGAAACTTAATGAAAAAACATCAATTTTATTACTGTTTAAGTTTAACATAATGACGTAGTTGACCGTTTAAAAATATGGCCTCTCTATAAATACGTTCTTTTGAAGTTCTAGGTCATACGTTATGTGAACAATTGTTTCTGCGTAGCTTTTTCTCCCGATCTAAAAATTTTCGACGCCAAAACTGATTTTGCTGGTGGAATATCGCAAGCTTAACCACAATCGTTACCTTTTATTAAGGTTTGGAAAGAGATACCTATGCCACAAGATGCAAGACGATGAGTGACTGAGGCATTCCTTGTCTCAACCAAATCCGGCGGTTCAGGTATTATTTTGTCCCAGTCGTCAAAAGCAATCATCTTTGCGACGGCAAACGAATCGATGAGATCATATTCGCCAACCGTTGCGAAGCAATCCTCATGCAAAACCAAGGTTCTTCGTTGTACAGGTCCTTGGAGACCAAAACGAACTGATGAGCGGTCTGATTTTCTTCGGTATCTTCCGAGACGATAAGCAGTTGTACTTTCCGAATGCCCTCTGGATCGCATTCATGAGGCTCTGGTAGCCCGGCTGTCCCTTGTGCTGTGAGCGAGAAAAGGATCGGAAGTTTTCCAAACAGAGGGCACTTGATGTCTTCTCCCAATTTTGAATATTCAACGGGCATTCGCCCGCAGCTCCTCTTCCGCAGGCGAGGTTGTTATAGTGCACTGAAAACATTAGATTTTATCCCAAATAAGATGAGGATGTTGGTGGTGGCCGCTAACACCTTGTAAATACCCACCTCCTTCTGTGTTGGTCTGTCCAGCATTCTCTAAGCCATTGCGTGAAAGTGAGAGTATCGATGTTGACGTGGCCAGTGCCACAAATGATTTACAACAGTTTCCCGATTCTTAGTCATTGTTGACGATTGGCTGTATGCACCCGTTCCTTCTGTCTTTTTCCAACACCTCGTCTTCAGCGCATTTGTAGGACTGGTCCGTCTGAAATCTAGCACGATTTGCAAAACAGTAAGCTGGAAAATGAAAAATGGTACATGTTTAATTCCTTGCTTTATCTTATTTCTACGTACACTTACCAGTAAATTTAATACCAGGAATCTTCGGATCATATCCAGTTCAGAATTTATTGCTTTTCGATGCGTAGATATTTTTCGTCATCGCGTGTTAGGAACATATTTTGAAGTTTTGCCTGATGGAGGAGCAGCACAGGATAGCTAGATTTCTCGGAGCAGCAGAAGTAGTGCTTCTGGAGCTGTTTGTTATGATGAAAAATAGTATACTGTTTATAAACAACACCTCTTCACTCTCATCAGTAAACACTCATTACTCGTAAAAGTTTTAATCACAAGATCATATCGTGCTGACAGCATGCTGTCAGAATTCATTGTTGCCAGTTCCTAGTAAATAATGCGGAAGTTTTTAGAAGCTGGTAGCACTTTTTTTTAAGTTAGTTTCATGTTAAAATAGAACGACTTGAAATGATTGGAATTTGAGGAAATTCAACGGAATCCCTGAGAGAAATTACTTAGGCAAAAGCCCGGATTATACCTCGATCAATAGTTATTCAAATTAACTTCGTTTGATAAGGTGAAAAAAAGAACACAGTCTACAGACGTGATCCAAAGATATTTATAAAGTTGTTATAGAAATTTATAATATCCATTTTCTGTAAGTGTTTTGGAGCTTCTCATTGAGTATATAATAACTTTCAAACTTAAAGAAAGAAATATTACCCAGAATCCGACAATTTTGGGTTTGCTTGGCTGCGGCCGGGACTATTGTGGAATCGTCATGTTTCTTCTGGAGCAAGAGTAAACCAGCAATTCTCCTAAAATTACGAATTGAAAAAAAAAAACATACAACAGGACTAATTGTTCTTGTTCCCAAACATACCGAGAGAAGCGAAGAAATTTCTATGTTTTCGCTTATACTTAACGGATAATTCTGGAAAAGTTGTTACGGGCGTGCAAGTGTGATGCAAATCACAGAAAGACTTTCTGGTTATGCGAGTGAGAAACACAATGCCACCATCGCCAATTTCAAACACTTTGTGGATCTTGCAACAGAGAGGAAAAACTTGAAAAACGGAAAGAACTGGGAAAGTATGTAAAATGCACCGCGTCTCCGAAAATTACCGTTACGTTAAACCGAACGAACTTCCGAGTATGTACTTTTTACGGTTCCAGTTTGTAAAATTTCCTTAGCGTGTAACGAATGGGAGACGCAAGATTTTTTTTTGTTCATTTTTTTTACGGAGTAAAAGGGGAATGTAAGATAGGGATTTATTAAATTGTATAATTTAAACCAGTTATGCAAAACCAACATTCAATCGCCCTTCGCCAAGTATTATCGATCCACCAATTAGCGTGTAGGCTCTCACGAGCACTCGCGAGAGCCCTTCTCGTTAAGGGACGAATCGTGGTCAGTTTTCCTCAACGGACGCCTCGAGTGACAGGAAGGAAACAGCCAAGCAGGTTTTCCCGGTTTTCCCTCGAGTTTATCCAACAACCAAGGATTTCCTGTTAAGTACAAATCTGGCTTTTTTACAGATTGAGATCTCATATTGAAGTACACGGAAAATAATAAAAAAAAAATTTACCGAGATAAAAAGGTGAACGCTCGTGAAAGCCAAAAAGGTAACTTCTACCTCTTCGAGGTGGAACTCACCTCACAGCGAGATAAAGTTTACCTGAATCGAGCTGGAAAAAAGATACAATTCACCGAGAAAAAAGGTGAATTCAAAAAGAGGTAAATTTTACCTCGTAGTGAGGTGAAGTTCACCTGAATAGAGCTGAATAAAAAGGTACAATCCACCTAGAAAAAAAGGCGAATCAAAAAAGGTAAAACTTACCTCGTAGCGAGGTGAAGTTGACCTGGATTGAGCTAAACAAAACGGTACAGTTTATCTTGAAAAAAGGTAACATTTTGCCGAACCCGTTTATTGAGGTTAAGCTGTTTTGTCATTCAGGATCAAATTTTGCTTTGTGCCCAATATGTGAAAATCGGAACTGAACGGTAAATGTTTTCTTAGATTTCTTTAATAGTGCTGGTTCTCGTCATAACACTTTGCTTTTGTTACAGATTGGCCGACATTCCGGAACATCCCTCAGATCATTCCGGAAAAGCGGGATTTAACCGGATCAATCGAAGAAGAAGGATATGAATGTCAACCCGCATAGTCAAATACCATACACTTAATCGTCAGAATTATTTGATTCTGATTACATTAATAGTCAAGATCCGTATTGCGTCTTTGCTTATGGCGCAGGCGCAAAAGCTTTACTGGGATTATAAGAAAAGATTTCTGAAAGATACGATTAAAGATCTTAGAAGAAAAAAAAAATTCGCGTGTCTGACTGAGTGTTGGTGTCTTTGCTGCAGCTGTCACGTCAATTCAGGAAAAAATACGAGGCATGTGAAACCGTATTTATACGAAAAACCTCTAAAGTTTGGCCAGGGAAACCATTAATGGCCACAAGAGCATTCGAGAATAAACACACAGAGGCCAACGACAACGTAAACAATAAAGGTAAGTAAAACAGTTTTGTTTGTTTTGCGAAAATATTGATTTTTTCAACACTCCGTACAGGCCGGCAATGAACAGCAGATTCGAGGACAAACTCCAGCACCCCGCGAATAACCAAAAGTTGGTTAAAACGTCTCTAATAAAATAAAATAAAAAAACTCCAGCACCCGGGTTTACCAACACCGGAACAACATAGACACTGGGCACTTCTACGTGGCCTGCAGCTGTTTTCGGGAAAAAAAACGGTTGTCCGTAAAACAACTCAATGACGGCACTGGAGATGCTATCGGCGGCGAATCATCGAATTTGGAGGCGGTGGCGGCGAACCTCCGGCATTGATTTCGATAATACCAGATAGAATTTTTGGAATGCCGTGGAGTCCACATCTTGAGTATGAATGTTGTAAGTTTTATAAAATTTTATGCTATTTAGGCTAAATTTGTTTTTTTATGTTGGCGGATCGGCGTTGCCGGAATCTCCTCAGTGATTCTTGAATCAGTCAGAATTCAGATCGAGGAATCTGATTTTTTTTATTAATTTAAAATCGACGGTTCGGAGATATCATGAAATTTAGATAAAGAACGGTAATCCGATTAAATAACCGAAACCTATATTCTGTTTGCTTATAGGAATTATCATCACTCTCCCAGTTCCTCGGCCAAAATTGACTGTAGTCGTCATCGATCGTACCACCATCATCAACACCCCCAGCGGAAAAAGCACCACAGTACAAGCTACCTTCCTCACCATCTGAGCACTAGCTACCTTACTGTGTATATGATGTGGCTCCAGTGTTTCCATTAGTCAGCGTTGGAGACAGCAACACAGCCAGCATTTTCAGAATAGCATCCACGACACACATTTCAATGATAACGGCCTTAGAGGTAGCACCAAGATTGCCCCTGCGTCGTCATATTTTGGTAATATACATGTCTTTACGCGGTAATTTTGAGTTTTTATTTTTATTTTGTTTTTAGGTATAGCATTCTGAGAGCATACATAGGGTTCTAGGAACTGCCGGAACAAAGCTGCGAGTATTTTTTGCAACAATGTGCCTGCACATGGTATATGTTTCAAAAGAAGGAGTCGTATGTTTGCATGGAAGGACAATATTCTAGATTCACTCCGACTGACGAGGCCAATAGACACTCGCTACAGCGTCTGCGGTGATATGATGACATAGCGGAAACTGCAGTTCTGGAGGATGTTCATTCCCTAAGTAAATTTTTCAATGCAGTGGAGTTCCAACTGGCAAACGCGAAACATCGGTTTCAACCGACTTATCAAAAGGAGGGTTTAGACTTCCGGTATCATCATATATAGGTAATTTGTTGTTTGTATTTGGTGTTCTATCAGCTGATTAATCATTTTGTTTATTTTTACTTCCAGTGTTTGCGCAGAAGTTCAGCTGCAATCAACTGCGATTATATTTGTCGAAGGTTTCTATTCACGCTATTTCATGGCCTTACCAATCGGATGGATTCAAATTACGTTCTGCCCTACTTTATTTTTCTTCAGAACATCTTATTGAAATTATGCAAATAGAAAACAATATGTTATGAACCGATGGAACAGGACGAAACATTATTGGAAAGGATTTGGCGAGGTACTTTTTCATTTATTTTTTAAATTGATTAAGGATTATTAGATTTTTTCTGTTAAACACTGATTACTGCGCTTGATAGTTGTCATAAAATTCAGAAATTATGTAAACATCATCGATTGTTAAATCATCTCCATCTTAAACTAATGCGTCAAAAAAGACTGATAAACAATAGGAATAAAATGAAATGATTCATAGTTTCGAATCAAATTTCTAAACCATAATCCATTGGCAAAGCTTAGTTTGTGATTAGTAAATAAATGAGCGTGGATCAGAATTAAAAATAAAATTTAGAAAAAGGAATCAGACTGTTAGAAATATTTTGAATTTTTAAATTTTATAAATTTCTCAATGAGAAAAAAAAATAGAATTAGAATGAAGTAAAAGTTTTAAGAAATGAACTTTCTGTACGAAAATTTGTATTCCGACTATTTATTTGTTTCAAGGCTCTATAACGGTTTCATTTTTTTTTTTAAAATTCAGGTTCACGGTAGCGATCCAGAACTTTCTTTTATTTCTTTTTGTTTGACCTCTTCGACGAACTAAGCTTATGCCATCAATATACAGGATCGATTTTTTCATGGTTTCTGGATGCTGAAGGATATGATGGACTAAGTAATGATTCGGAGATTGTTGATGTATGAAATAATATGATAATGTAATAACAATCAACGGGTTATTTAATAAATAAATTATAACACGACTCGTCTACTCTTTTTTTTAATTTCATCGTAAAACTATTTTAAGAAGATACACTGTAGCATCCGAAATATAGAAAGATAACGATTAACTAAAGATAACACGTATGGTATCATTCGATTTGGAACAGTAAAAAAAGGCAAAAAAATTGAATGGTTACTCTACTTAACGACCCGTTCACTGTATCGTAAAGTGCGTCCAAACGATTCCATTTCATGAAAAAATGATAAGCCTTATCTTACATTAATAATCCAAAACTATAGAGATTATCTTTTGGGTGTCTTGGGAAGAAGATAATAGGAATAGTCACTGTATAATACTGATTTATGCGGGAATGCAATGCAAGAGGATTCAGCGGCCAAGGTTCCTCGGAAGAACTCGAGAAGGTGACCGTGAGGAAGCAATAATAATTTTCTGCATTCCAACATTAATTATAAAGGTCCCTATTATCTTAAATAAATACCAATTCTTGAACGAATTTTGTTTTATTTTTATTGAAGAAACCAACCAAACCAGTTAACATTTACCTTTTAAATCAGAGGGTGGGGTAACGGTATTATTTACTATTTTGCTAGGTGAATGCAAAAAAGGTAAAATTCACTTTTTGACTAGGAAAATTGAAAAAAGGTAAAACTTTTTTCAATTGTTGACTGTTTAATCATAGAAAAAAAATCTACTCAAATACCCTCTACTGTATTATTTGAATAATAATATCCAAACACATTGTAGACAACATCTCTCCTCCTTCCCCTCTTCCCGTTGGAGAAAGGGAAGAGTCTCGAAACATAAAAAAAAAAATTTCTAAGTCGAATATGATTCCATGATAAATTTGGCTTTTTATTCGATTAGTTCTCGAGTATGTATGTATGTATGTATGTATGTACTGTGCTTAATTCATCAACAATAATTGCAGCACTACCAAGGGGTCCGTTACCACTGGTTTGGGACAGGTTTGACTCATCTCACTCCCTTCCAACTGTTCGAAACAAATAAAGAATCATGGAAAGGTACCTGAATACCAGACCATTGATTCAAAATTTGCCGAGGCACTCCGGCCGGCTTTATTCCACAATCCATTGTACATCAGTCTTCCGATTATTTGACGACCTGTTCAAGCCCCCCAATCATTCTCCTAAATAGAGTTAAGCTATTTTATTATATAATCAATTAATAAATATTTCATATTTCACCTTGTTACCACCTGAAATTCCACTGCATGATTGTTATTTTCCCTGTTTTCAAAAGAAATCAACAACCCAATGCATATTATCACAATTCTTTTATCTTTGAAAATCATATTACGGAGTCGAAAAATGACGCATTCTGATCTGGCTCAAACATCAATACTAGGGATGTTTCGAATAGTGGTATTCGGCGAACGGCCGAATACCGAATATATTGACCTTTTCAACTATTCGGCCAAACGAATATTCGGCCTAATATTTGGTCGAATATTCTGTTGAGTTTTGTATGTATGTATGTATGTTGGTAATCCACCATGGGTGCACGGATTCACCGCAGTTTTATCAAAGTATGTTCCTTCCTGCATTCTTAAATTAATGGTTCAGTGAATGAAGGGTGAAACAAACCCGATACCATGGCTTCGTATGAGCTGTTTTGAAATGTGTGTTTGTCGTGTTACTGTATGTTTTAATTCTGGAAGAATATTTCAATCATCTCCAACCCTAGTTTAAAATTTATTGAATAAAAATTAAATAAATTTACAACAGGTATTCCGGCATCGGTGTATATACCTGGCCAGTTTGCAGTTGATTGATTATTCAAATATGATTTCATTAAATAATCTTACCCTTAGAGTTTTATGAAAAATTGGCTAACTTTGACCTTACCACTTTTATCTCACTGGGCTTACCTCCCAGTTGAAGATTTTGCATACTCTTTCCAATCCATTTTATCACTACACACCATCTGCGCTGCTTTTTTTTCCATTTCTTTCACTTCCCTGACCAGCACAGAAAATCACTTTATTATCGAGGAACTCAGACACCTCCCCTCCCCCATGTGTGGGTTCAGCTCCACCCATAAATTAAACAACCTCAACTTCATTTTTGCTTTTCTATTCCATTCCAATTTTCTTCAAGGGACTGACACACTATTTAGAACTTTCAATGAACCATATGCCCTACATTTCTTCAAATGAACGCTCGTTTCCAATTCTGAATACTGCACTCCGTGTGTAATAATACTATTTTTTTGCCCAGACAGAAGCCCTCTTTCAGCGTCAGCATGCTTTCACTTCTCCTTTCTTCTTCATATTAGACCAACCGTCTTAATAGCTCTAATGAACTTCATATCATATAACACAAAGCCATCTTAGCATGCGCTGATATTTTCGAAACTACGTCGTGACCATATCATGCATGTACCGTGTGTTACCAAGGCAACCAATTTAAGCACGCGTCGCGTCTCTCTCTGGCAATACAACCATACTCATTTTCAAGCCGCGAGTCTCCACGAAACATGTTGGGTCATGTTTAAACGCCTTGAATTTTGGCATCACTCAATATTAACATGGTATCTTTTTCAATTCACTATGTGCATAACCATAACCAATATTTTCGCCTAATCTATACTTCTTTCTTTACAAAAACCAATTTTCGGACGCAACTTGAGCGATTTTTTCCAGCCACACACAACTTTCCCCCAACACTGTGACCTATTGAATTTATTCATTTTAATCACTGATATGCTAGGATACATATTATGCATGTTTCATCTAATCAACATTCGCGAACATAGAACTGCAGAGATAGCACCAATTTGAATCTCCACCCCAAATCGACGGGCCTTCCGTCATCCATGACTTTCCTCAAACACCTTTCCTCGCATCAAACGCGTTCGAATTAATTTTAAAAAGTATATTTTCAAGCAATTTTAAACATTTTTTAACTTTGTTTGAAAGACCAAACTTTCTTTCAAATAGCATTTGCTTCCTAAATGAAAATTCTCTGTCGTACACTTGATACAGACCGAACATCAAACAGTGAGGAAAATCCGACGCACGAAACAGCAACAGCAAAACCGAACTGTACGCAACGAGAGCATAATGCAAACTGGTCGAATATTCTGTTGAGTTTTCAATAGAAATACTTCTTTTTCTACTTCAATTTCTAATAGGAATCTTTTATTTCAGCCATCTTAATGCCCATCACGTTTTTAAGTCGATTATTCCCAACCAGATGCATCAGATCTTTTTTAAGTAGAGGTCTCTTTGATTTTCAAAATGTCACTATTAGCTGAAAGGACATCCGACGACCTGTCGCTTTTAGGACATGAATCACAAAAGAGATTGGGTTCCAGTGAAATCTGGGACAAAACAGGTACCAAGCAATTTCAAATTGCTCTTTGAATCGTTTAGTTTAGTTTAGTTTTTAGTTTAGTTTATTTATTTCGTCAACCGTAACGTAGACTACATAGTTTGATACATGTGAATTTCCTTAAGACTAGGTTTAAGCAGTGTCTGCTTTACAATTTCTCCTTAAGAGTTTAGATTTCTTCGACTAAAATATTGTTTGAGTTTTTGCCGAGACATTGTAAAGTCAATGGTTTCGCAGTGTTGATTGTAAGAGGCCATCATGCGATTTATTGGCCCGTTTTTCGCGTAGTTTGTGCGATAGTTATTAATGAAAAATAAATTTCGATTTCGGAGTTGCCGAGAAGGTGCATAAAAGTTTAATTTTGATAGAATTTCTTTTGAGTCAATACGCTGCGAAACAATATCGTTTACAAATGAAACCATTGCATATTCACGGCGTTCTTTTAGTGTTTGTATGTCAATGAGCATGCAGCGCGCTTTATATGATGGAAGTGGAAATGATGTCCAACCTAATTTACGAAGAGCATATAGTAGAAATTGCTTTTGTACTGATTCTATTCTTTCTTCGTGTGAAATTGAATAAGGTGACCAAACAACGCTGCAATATTCCAGTAAAGACCTTACATAGGCAATATATAGTGTTTTTATTGTGTATGGGTCTTGAAAATTAAAGCAAAAGCGCTTAATAAAGCCCAGCATGTTATTTGCCCTATGGATGATAGTATTGTAATGGTCTGTGAAAGTAAGTTTAGAGTCTAAGATAATTCCTAAATCCCTAACTCGTTCACATTTTTCTACATTCTGATCTCCTAATGTAATTGTGATGTTTGGTGTTGTTCTTTTTCTGCTAAATGATATTAAATTGCATTTTTTTACATTGAGCTTCAGAAGGCTTTTTTTGCACCACTGGTAGAAAATGTGAATTTCATTCTGGAATATGCTGATGTCTTCTTCATTTCTTATTTCCAAATAGAGCTTCATGTCGTCGGCATAAATGAGCATTTTAAGATTTTTGAGAATAAAGGAAATGTCGTTTACATAAAGTATGAAAAGTAGAGGTCCTAAATGAGATCCTTGCGGAACTCCTGAAGTGACTTGAATAGGGAGCGATTTCTTTCCATTGAAATTTATTATTTGTTGGCGATTCGTCAGGTATGATTCAAGCCATTTCAGGAGTTTAGATTTTATTCCAATTTTTTGTAATTTGAAAAGAAGCATTGGTATGTCTATGCGATCAAATGCCTTACTAAAGTCTGTATAAAGAGCTTCCACATGGTTGCCATTATCCATTGCATTCAATGAAAAGTCTATAAATTCAATTAAATTAGTTGAGGTTGAACGGCCTTTGAAAAAGCCATGTTGCCTGTCAGTTATTCGGTTCTTAATTTGGGAAAATAATTTTTCGTTTATAATTGCTTCAAAAAGCTTGGGAATGCAAGAGATAATGGCTATCCCGCGATAATTTCGAATGTCAGACTTTCGACCAGATTTGAAAATAGGCACTAAAAATGAGCTTTTCCAAATTTTAGGAAAATTTCCTGATTCCAATGACATATTGAAAAGCCAAAACAATGGAGCTGTCAGTTCCATTGCCAAACTTTTCATGAATACAGGAGGTATCCCGTCTGGTCCTGGACCTTTCGAAGCGTCTAGATTTTTTAGTCCTTGCAGAATATCCTGCACATGAACTTGATTAATGCTAATGTCCCTTGAGAATTCTGGGAAAAATGAAAAATAATCGCGATCACGATCTTCTTCATTAAATGTCGTATAAATTTCTTGAAAGAAATTTGCAAAAAGATTGCAAATTTGCTCCGAGTTATCACCGACATGTTCGTCAAGGTGCATTCTTGACGGAAAATTCCCAGATTTCAACTTCGTTTTCACGTGGTTGAAAAATTTCTTTGGACAAGTCTTTATTTCAAGCTCAGTTTTCTCATTATATTCTTCAAGTGCATTGCTAATGACCAAGTTCAGTTGATCGCATAAGTTCAAATACGATGCTAAATTTTCATTAGTATTGTGTTTTTTGTAAATTTTGTGTGCTTTTTGTTTCCGATTCTTTAAGTTCATGATTTGTCTGTTGAACCAGACCGGGTACTTAGAGTTTCGGTGACGTCTTCTTTTCTTCAATGGTGTTTCTTGTGAGATAATTCCAAATAAAATTTTGTAAAAGACGTCAGCAGCAGTTTCGATATTTCCTTCATTCCTAAAAATTTCTTGCCAATTGACACTGTTTAATCTATTCTTAATGTTTTCATAATTTGCAGATTGGTATTCAAAGACTTCTTCATATTCGCAATCGTTGGGTCTTTGATGTTCATGTATAAATATGGAATATTCAATCGCCGTGTGAAACGCCTCGTTTTTCCATAAAGGGTTTTGCGCTTCAATAACGCAAAAATCTTCATAAATGTTTGTTAGTAAAAGGTCCAAATAGCCATTTTGCTGGTTTTTTATGTGATTAATTTGATTCAATCCCAAATTAGAAATTTTGTCAAAAATGAATTGCAAAGTTTCATTATCCCCAACGACTGGGAGTAATATGCTTTCATTTTCAGAGTCCTCGATGAAGTCAGCGTGGCGTTGATTGAAATCCCCATAGATATGAATTTTAACCTCAGCACATAGACGAGATATTACCTCTTCTGCAGTGATGAGGAATTTTTCATAAGTATTTTTATGAGCATGGTCTGGTGGAAAATACACTGAGGCAAACACGTGTGTTTCACCTGCTATGTGTGCCTTCACCCAAACCTGCTCAAATTCATTGAATTTTTGGGTTGGAATTATTTCAGAATTAAAGCTATTAGAAATGGCTATAAGAACTCCGCCACCTGACTTCTTCTGAGACATTTGAAAATTTCTGTCGTCTCTGAATACGTTAAATGCACTTCCAAAAATTTCTTCACTGCGAACGCTTTCATCCCAGCTAGTCTCAGTTGCTAGAATGACTGAGAAGGACGAGCTTAATACATTTTTATAAATATCCTTCATTTTGGCTGAGCTTTTCATGCGATTGAAATTTTGACAATAAATCAAAATTTCAGTCGCACTCTGTCTTTCGGAAGAATTTTTTGAATGTGCATCTGCTTCAAAAGTGTTCGTATCTAATTCTACTTCCGTAGAAGGCGTCCTTACTTGCGAAAATTTGAAGGGAGAGTGTGGAACTTATTGGTGCTTTCGCGAAGTTGTTGTAGACGATGAGTCCGCTCGCTGGTCAAAAATCGCTGATAGGATTGTAGATCAGCAACAGCGTCTGCCGCGCCCACCCCGAACTCCTGATGTACTTCTGTAAAGATGCGCTGCAGGTGGTCAGGAGCAGTAGGTAGGCCCTCCGATGCTAGCATCATTTTGATGCTCGTCGACGTCATTCCTTCTATACAGACAGTTGCCGGCTGGTCCTTTAGGAATGCAAGATACATACGGACCACTTTCATGATTTTTGGGTCACGTAGTCTTGCCTTCAAAAAACGACCGTCTCCTTCCACAGATTGTTCAGTGAGGCGGACAATGGGAGGACGTAAAGGATCTAGTTCGAATTGGCTGCCGTCATTGATTTGTGGTAATGAATTGTTCAATTCCTTGGATTCGTGGTCTTTATGCCTCATGACGTTAGAGTGATCTGCGTTGATTGTCTCTCCTTTTTTGAAGCTGATGAACCGTGCTTTTGATGTGGTCGTTGAAAGGCCCGCAATAGGATGTTCGATGGATGATGGTGGACCAGAAAATTGCGTTTTCGCCATAGCCAGTAAGTTTTTGTCTAGTGGTAGTTGTGGATGGTTGTTGCTGTTTCTATGGTTTTTGTTTCTGTTGCTGTTGTTGTTATTGTTGTTGTTCCTGTTATTGATGTGAGTAACGTTGTGCTTGATATTGTTGTTGCTTTTGTTGTTCGTGTTGTAGTTGCTGTTGATATTGTTGTTGTTCTTGCTGTTTTTGTTGTTGCTTTTGTTGTTGTTGTAGTAATTTTGTTTGTCATTGGCATAATTTTGTCGTTTTTGGTTACGTTTCTTTCGACGAGATTTTTCAGCAGCTTTTTCTTGGAGTCTACGAGAGCGTTGTTTAGCATCAAATTGTGTCCAGTCAAGCTTCCAGTGCCATTTGTTGCCCAAAAATCTCCATCCAGGGGATGTATGGTCATTTTTAGGAAGAGCGCTTTTTTGGCTGACTTCAGCTAATTCTTTTTCCAGCGTCTGATGAGGTATTATGACTTCTTGAGATTTCATCTGGAAGTTGGAAATAGCTTCTGACACTAATTTTACCTCCTCAAGTATATGAAGAATGCTGCTGTCCGTCCCTTGGGGAATTTCCTGCTCCGCTTCCTTCATTGGTGTTGCAAGGTCGTTCCTAAGGCAATTTAGCCGTTCGTCCAAGTGCTTAATTATGTTGGCTGAAGTAGTTGAGTTTGACTCGTTGATGTGTGTCATTGTCATATTCAACTGTGAGTCATACGCCTTCATGTGCTTTCCGACCGCGCTGCACATGTTTGAGTTGTTTTTATTTACATTTGCCAACGTTTCTTTTACATCGTTGAGCAAGTGCTCGATGCTGTCGAATAATTCTGAGACTAAGCAGAATTTTTTTAGATCAGCAGCGATGCGATGGTTAGTGTCCGTTTGTGAATGGATTGCATCCACTAGTTGCTCCTGTTGATAAAGCAACTTTCTTACGTCCACTTCCTTCCGTAAAGTTGGTTGGCAGTCGGCACACATTGGTACCATAAATGCGGAGATGAAATGCTCCCGTTGTCTTTGAACTCCGACACAGGCAGCATGGTATTTTTTATTGCAGAATTCGCACTTCCAGAGAAAGCGGTCGTCGTTAATGCTGCACGAAATAACACCGCACGGCATGTTTGTAAAATAATTGTTCGACGCGATACACTACTTTGAACGGTCAAGAACTCGCGACGTTGTCGGTTCGTAAGAAAAAAAATATACAAAATTAATTGCGGAGCAAAATGCAAACGCGTCCGCGCCCGAAGACTGTTCGTGGCGGAAAATCGAATTAGATAAATGTCCAAATTTTGCTAGATGTCATCAAAATAGTTGCTCAAAACAAACGATGATCTTTAATTTTAAGCATACAATAATATTCACGGCACATATCCACACGGCCGGGTTTGAACGAGTTTTTGAATAACTTGTAAAAAAAGGGAAAGTGTGAACAAAAACTAGGCATTATTCTCAAACATAGGAACAAGAGGAAAAATAAATAAAAGTACTTGAAATTTAAAGTTTTTATCGAATGTTATTCAGCAGCAGCAGCAGCAGTGTTCAAATCGTATCTGTCGAATAAATTTACTTTAAAAAATCGTTTTGTATCCAAAAATTCAATTTTTTTTAAAGAGACATTTGATTTTTTTTTATTTGATTTTGCAAAAAATCTGAATAAACCCAGGTAAAATCTGGAAAGTTTAGAAAAAATTGTGGCCAACCCGGTCAGATTTAACTTTTCTTGAATTCTTTATTTGGTTTATGAGCAAGCCAGGATATATCAAGAAAATTTGGAATAAACGATAAGCAAAGCATAAAGCTACATACAGTGAAAAATATACAGAAACATCTTAAATGTTTTACTGAAACCATAAGTTTTTGATGGTTATGAAGCTTTTTCAACATTACTTTTGGATATTTTATAAATTATCCAGCATCAGTTGAAAACTTTGATAAGTATGTTCTTGTATAAATTTCAAAAAATAAATATTCGGCCTATTCGGCCGAATACCTAGCTCAACTATTCGGTGAGCCGTATATTCGGCTTAACGGTTTTTTGGCGGTATTCTGCGCCGAATATTCGGTAAATTTTTATTCTATACCTACTGCATAAGATTTTTAAAGAAGCAAATTTATATGGTCGCAGCAAGCCTGCGGTATGGCAGGCAATACATGTCATGAAAAAAAAAAACTTTCCAAAACCGGGGATCGCTAGTTATTTACTTTTGCTTCAAATTTTGAATCCTTATCGATTCTTTCATCACTTTCATACAAAATGTGAAACATTTCACAAACATACGCTTTTCGCAGATTGATTTAAAACCGGAATTGCAAATGGTAATAAAGATATTTCAAGAAGCGAGCTCACATATTTAGAAGCAGCAAAATCCGCATCAGCTAACAAACACTCCCAGCACATTGTACTCTTCAAACGGTTTGATACCGCTCTCTTCCAGACACGTTAATATTAAGAAAGTCAGGAACTCTAATTTCGCTGCAATGCTTCCAGCAGCCAGTGGAAGAGCCTTCTTCCTCTGCACACTAACTTTGTAAGATTTCCGCCAACAAATGTTAAAAAAAGTTGTAAAAAAATCACTTCACTCGTTTTTATTACAGCCCTCAAGGTATCAAAAATTCAAATTGCACCGTTCAATAAAAACATGAAACAGTCTCATTAAAACCGATATTTTTTGTTTTTTCAATGTTCTGGAGCTCTGAAAATTTGCTGCCAGGAAAAAAACCTTATTCGATAAGTTCTCGAATAATACATAAAAGGGAGACCTCCGCCCCCTTTCTTATAACCCCAGTGGAAGAACAAATGGGTCTCAAACTTGACTCGTAGCCTTATACCTTCCTATATGAAATTTGGATTCATTTGCATTAGTTATCGAATAATGTATTAAATTGTATGAAGACCCCTCCCCTCTTTGTTTCTCCCCAATCGAAGAGGGTGGAGTCCCAAATAATCATAGAAAGCTTTCTCGTACCCATATAACCACCCATGTTAAATTTGGATCCATTTGTTGATTAGTTCTCGGATTTTGCAAAAAATTGTATGGGAGGCCCCTCCCTTTTTTCTATTACCTCACTGGAAAGGAGGAGGAGTCTCAAACCATATTTTAAATATTCTTCCTACCCATATACCATCGCATGCCAAATTTGGTTTTGTATGCTTGATTAATTCTCGAATTGTGTGAAAAATTGTATGGGACCCCTCCTCCGCGCTTCCTATTTTCCCATTTGAAGGACAGAAGAGTACCAAACAATCATAGAAACATTCCTCGAACCGACAAACACTCCCATGCCAAATTTGGTTCCATTTGCATGATCAGTTCTCTTGTTATTTAAACTAATTACATTTATTTGAGAGACCTCCTCCCTCCTTCAAGGAATAGGGGGTCCGAAACCATTATAGGAATATTCTCCGGCCTCCAACACTCCCATCTGAGAATTTTGCACATCGGTTCAGTAGTTTTCGAGTCTACAGGGAACAGACAGACAGACAGAAATCCATTTTTATATATAGATAGATGAGGATCAAGAAATTTTGATGAAAAAAAATCCGTTCTGTTCAATTATATTCACTTCAAACCGACACTTTTGAATTAATAATGAAAAGATTGATATGGTGAACAATTCATAGAATTTGAGATATCGAAGACCAAATCTAAAGTATGTTGACTTTTGAAATGATCGAAATTTATTCAACCGTACTTTAGGTCGATTGAATACTTAGCAGAAAATACGATTTGTCGAAATGAAATATTCTTGGAAGCCAGTTTTAAAGTTCAAAGTCTCATGTTCTGTCGTTCGTCCAATTTGGTCGCTAATACTCTAGTTGATCACTTTTTAAGCTTCAATCAAATAAGTAGCATTTTTTAAGCATCCCCGATCAGGATGGGAAAAACAAACTAAATGAGTTATTATTCAGTACTGTTACAGGATGTTGAAATATCTCAAATTATATCAAAAAATCTATGCGATCATAGCTAAATTATATCAATTTTAGCTATGCCCCTTTCAAGATTATATCTCATTCAGATACCATAGTTTGATATTGGACAGAACAAAAGCTATAAAAATTATAACTTACCAAGATATGAGTGCTTCGAGAAAAATTTCTAGTGGAATGTCAAAAAACCACATTACCTATATGCTAAAGGCATGCTCCATTTTTGGTTCCCCAAAAGTTGGATTCAATTTTAAATGCACGGTTTGGGCTGTTGACTTCGATGTCCGTGTTTCATAAAAAGTTGCACGTATATCAAAATATGATATGATCATTTTATTTTAGGACAATCCGAAAATAAAACTTTATCATTGAAAATGAGCTCAACCCCATTCAAGTCTGGCAATCAGAATAAGTTATAATTCAGATAGGAGAAACTTAAAATCGAAAATTAAGAGTACTTAATTATAACTGAATCAGATGTAAATATCTTGGTGAGTTATTATTTTGATTTGCTCTCCTGATCGCGTCATGTTTCAGAATTTTATTATCATCTTTAAGTTTTTTTTGCTATCATATTCTAACTTATCCTTATAACGTCTGTTATATCCTAAACCAGAAATAATTGCAAGCTCAACACATCAATCAACGACCCCTTGGGCAAAAATGCCCTCACGTAACTCAAAGTGAAATATGCCTTCTGCCACATTGAGCTCAACTAACAACAATCTCATATGTATGCAGAATCTCCGAGAAAGTAGAACAAAAAATTAACGAACGCTTCGAAACTGCAATATTGCATTTGTTTAGTCAGTCAAAGCACTAATGGAACGATTTGCTCCCTGATGTGCTTAAACTGGGTACTTTTCCTATCCGACTTTTTACACTCCCGAGTCCCGTTAATGCATCATGTTACCTACAACCCGACTCGAGAGCTGCAAAACAAGAGAAAAATAGTTTATTCTCTGCAATCAAACTAAAAGTGCTTCAATTTTCCCATAAAGTACCACTTTAGCCGAGTACCAGAAGTGCCACAGCCAAGCCAAGTCAGCCAGGAGTTGGGATGTGTTAGTCCTACAGTACACAGTGACTGTTTAACATACATTTCGATTACCCGGTGTCGGTCCGAGCCAGGCCGGATGTGGTCCAGGATGGGAAAAACACAGAAATCAGCATCCAAGGGTTCGAGCGTTCGAGGCATAGCAAAAGTTTTCACCACTTTCTCCCCATCTTACTCCGGTAGGTCGGTCGTCGTCGCTCCGGTTTTAACGGGGGTAACTTTTCCTTGCCAACCCGCGCGCCAGGAGATCGTAGGTTTTCCAATAAAACTGAAGATAATTTAATCTCGACGCTCGGCCCCTTCTTTGACCGTCGTCCGCGTCCGGTTTGGTCCTTCGAATTTCAACCGGCCAGAGTCCCTCCGGAATTACTGATCCGGGCAAGGAAGCGGGATCAAACAAAATGAAAAAAGAAGGAGAAAAAACCCAAACGGAGGAATGCCGCCATGAGGAAACCGGGCCAACCGATATGAATTTTGCATTTTATTTCAAATCATAATCGGGAGTGAAAGCGTACAATGAAGGTAACGACCGAAAAGTTTTGCTATTGGCTTGAACTGACAAATTGTGAGTAACGTTTCTTATAGGGGGAAGTTGGTAGCTCGGAGAGCCACTAGGAGGCGGTAAAATTACAATTCATTTCAGCCCAGAAAATTCTGGTTTTCTGGTACGGTGCAATGAACCGTCGTCGTCGGCATTCTGGCAATTGCTGCCCAGTCCGGCTTTAAAGTTTATGAGAAGAAAAGAAAAATAATACCGCAACTTCGAGTAATTGATTTTAGAACTCTTGAACGAGTTAGCAGTCTTCAGGCTGGTTTTTACTTTCTGTGGCGGTTTTAGAATTCTGGGTATAAATTTGCCGGTTCAGTGTTAATTTGTTTAAATAGTATTCAAGAAAGAGCTGATGCAACAGATGATTTTCTCGAATGCTAAGCCTCATGAAGACTTATATCAGCATTTACACATCTTTTGTGAGAATTAATGATTTTTTCAGGAACTCCTATTGAACATTTCGTAGCGAAAAATGGTTTGCGTATGCTGCGAGTGTGTTCAGTTGAACCCTGCGATTGAGCCACCGTACAATAGGGAAAAAGTGTATAAGGAGTGTATTCGAAAAAAAAAAAAATGCAACATGTTTTGTGAATAACTTTTGGATGTTCACGTATGCAAATTTTTATGATGTTTCGTCAACTGGTTTTTGATATAGCAACCAATGAAGAAATATTTCGATTTTAATTATTGGACAACACGTGTGCCATCTATAATGCATACTTTGAACGACCTTTTTCAAATCAAGGAAATTTTTGATTACCACGTTTGCTGTTTCCTGAAGCTTGACCTTCAAAATAACTCAAAATTTTGAATTTGGTCAAAGTAATGATAAATTTAGCCGATTATCCTCCTTCCTCATCGATTCCAGATCCATCTTAAACAGAGTAGAAATTTTGCGGAACCTATTGAAGAGCTTTTCAGAGAAAATGGTCGCATTTGGAGGCAGTCTTCTTTGTATTTTTAGCCATTCATCATGTCAATCGTTATGAAAGAATCAGTATTTGCTGTTTCCGCAGATCGTTAGCCTGCTCAAGTACTAGGCATTCAATTTTTCAATTTTTTTTATCCTTGTTTATCTCCAGGAAATACAAGTGAGACTTGTCAACGAATTTTTAAAATATCTTTCCACAAGCAGTTCAAATATTTTGTGCATGATTCTACCACTGTATTTTGTCTATTCAACCGGTGGGCAGCTTTTCTATCTTGTAGAAATGAAGTCAAGCCTATTTGAAAGTCAGATAGACAAACCCGTCGGAAAAATTAGACTTTTTTTATCACTTTCTCTATTCATATCTTCGGATTTAGTTTGGAAAAACCCTAACATTTCTCTCACTTCTTGGAATCAATCATCTTCACTTTTATTCAAATTTTAGCTCACAAATAGATCCTCTAGGACTTCTTAAATGATTAACCATGTGCACTTTGGTCGAATAGTTGATTTTTAGCTGTTTTTGGGTCACCCACTGGGATTTTCCGGGATTTTTCTCGATCCTGCCCAAAAAATTTAGATTGATAGCTTAGCTTAGCTTGATTAACTACTCACATCCACCTTAAACCGTAAAACCCGAAATGCATGGTTGAAGAAAATGTATGCATGACTTGTTCAAAAATCAAATTATGATAACAATCATTTCGAGCTCCACGATCGCTGGCGTGGCTCAGTAGAACAAGTTCCACATCGCCAATGGTTGCTACTCCGTGATTAACCGAGGCCATCAATTTTATTCAGAGGTCAAATGAATGGTGCTTGGGATTAGCAGCTCATTCACACTGCTCAAAACTGATGCTCTCTCTTTTAACGTCAATAACGGCGCCGGCCACGTCCTAGTAGTCAATAGATAGATTGGAAGAAAGAGAAAAGGATGAAAGATCTATTTTGTGCTTTAGGACCGAGGTTACCTCTGCATCCTAGCAAAACAATTTCAGTTGGGAGAGGGGTTGAAGGAATTGATTGGGAGACACTTTTGACTAGTGTTACGGTGAACAATAAATTTTGTTTTCCTGTCTCATAAAGTTTCTATTGAATGCTTTCAGTTCATTAACAGGCATGAGTATGTTAGGTTAAATGGTGATAAAAAAAGTTAACGACTATTACCAAGTATAAACATTAATTTTTAAAAATAATTATTTTATATAGTCGCTTAATCCAATGGCATATCAAGTTGACGTTTAACCGATTTTTTTTTTGAGAGCTCTCTATGAAAATCCTAACTTGAATTGCAACAAGTAAAGCGACGATAAATGAACATGAAAATTCGATAACTTTTTGATTGACGATTTAAACACAAATATCATAGCAAAATTTACGATTAAAATATCAGTATACGAAAAAAAGCTCGGCGAATGTCTCAATTTTTAAACATAGATATTCTTAATCGGAATTATCAAAACTATGACCCATCTTGACCTAAAATAACTCCGGGCCATTTAAGATCTATCTTTAGTCAAATTTTGTGTTGTTTTGTCTCTGTTCAGTTCTGTATAAATTAGCGGAAGCTTAGATGAAAAAACATCAATTTACGTGTTATGCAATGGATTGGAAAAAAAAATGAAACGAAACTTAGCTTTGAATCGGGGTCCAAGAATTGTGAAATCCAAATATCCAAGCTTCCAACATCGTTATTGTTTGTAGTCTTTAGTCCAGAGGTTCAACATGCCTGATTTAGTGCTTCGATAACAGATTAGGGGCTACTGGGAATGGGATCGATTGACCTCAAGCCGATCTGGAGATTTGGGCTGCTCTGCTGTGACACCGTAAATCTGGGTACAAAAACACCTCGGCCAAACCACAACAAATCCGACTTCATTCCACGTTGCAATGATCAACTCCACCGGAACTTAGAGGATTTTCAGTATGCGGGGACAACTTCAAAAAATTTTAGAAAGAGCAAAAACTTTTCACGTCTTGCCAACCTGTTGGTTACTTCGATTCCTTCTCGATCCTGCCCAAAAAAATTGTCAATAAACTGGATTGGACGCTATCTCAAGAACCACTTAACAGATTGTCACCAAATTTTGTGCACGTACATATTACATCACTAGATAGCTTCACTGAAAATTTCATAAATTTCCATCCATGCATTCAAAAGTTATTCACGAAACAAAAAATTGATTTTTTTTTTCGAATACCCTAGTTGAACCGCGAAAAAATTCAAAATCTTCCCTTCTACACGAACCAAATCTATGAAATTATACTTTCTTTTAGTTAAAATGTCCGGAAAAACGATTGGATATAGTTTAAGACGCTGCACGAGCTTACGAACGGAGATGTATTGCCCTTTCTACCCCTAATTCTCGATAATTTTGTAAACAATCCTCTCTGTGAGAATGTTTATTTACCAAACAGAAAAGGTTTTTTGAAACAGCGTTAAAGTAAGAAAATTAAATTGCAGGCAAGTTTTCCATTGGAGTGATAAATTTTCCAATAGGCACTTCCAAAGCATAGGACTTTAACTGGCAGTCTCACTTTCTATTCTTACTTTCAACATTGTTATCATTACTTAGTGTTTTTTCCACTAAAACATTTTTTTTCCTGGCTGAAAAATTCACTAAGATAATTTTTATGACAATAAACCACTTCAGTTTAACGAAAAATTGTATCGTTCATAAAACATTTTTTATATTTTTTTTATCAAGTCTAACCACATGGGCTAAAAGCTTTAATAATTTCAGTACTTCTTCGGTTGCAAATATTGAACAATGTTCTTTATATTTTTATATTTTTCGATTTGTTGTCGTTTTTTCAAACCCTGCCTTTAGACGGGGTTCAAATATCTTCTTTCCAACCTTACATAGGATAATTTAAAAACAAAATAACTCTAGAATGGTATTGATTTAAGACCTAACTTAACGCTAGAAAGACCGCACCAGTCAAAATGACTGGTTGGACACTTTGTTTGTTGAATATCTTTTGAATACTTCGCTTTAAAAATTCGCAAAAAATACGACTTTTCATCTCTACAAAACTTTGTATTTTTTATTTCACTAGCTCTTTTAATAAGCGAGAAAAATTTCGCCATGGACACTCGGACCGTGACCAGTCAAAATGACTGGTAATATTCACAACCCTATAACTCAAATAAGATAGAAAATTTTCGTATTTATGCATGTATTCACATACATTCTTAGATTATTAGGTTCGACAAATTTCCAATGCAAGTTCACTTACAGGTATTCCGGCACCCGTATTTATACCTGGCCAACTGGCAACTGATTGAACATTCTTATTTAACATTCTTATTGAACATTCTTATTATAAGAGGAAACACATCTCACCTGTCGGCAACTTATGGGGTTTGAACCCAAGAGCTTTCTTGCCGATACCGGGAATCGAACCCAGTACGCCTAGCATACCTAGACCAGACTCGTGCCAGCCTATCTGAAAGACCACATTGGTGCTAAGATATTTCAACATGGGTGCACGAAATTGCTGTAAATTCGCCGTTTTAAATTATATAGAAATAAATAGTTTTCAACTTGCTTCAGAACACAATATATTTTGAGTTAGATATGATGGGTATTTGAAATGCAATATTGGTTAATCAAAAAACTTTTAAGGAAAAACAAATCAACGTGTACATTTGACAATGTTGATTCATTATTTTTATTTTCACTGTTTTCCGTCGCACGACATAACTTGATGCATATAATTCCTAAAATTCACTCAGTCCATGGTAACGGTAACGGTGAGTAACGGTAAATCCGTGCACCCATAGTGAAAAACCATGTATATATGTAACACAAATTTTCATTTGAATCTATGAAAGTCTTTATTCTTTACCTTTAGCATGCAAAAAATTGATTTTGGATGAATGGCGGTGAATCCGTGCACCCATGGTTAATTGCTCTACTTATAGGATAAAATATGCTTCAAAACCTACAATATCAGGTATAATTAATAGGCAACGTGTTGAAAAATTTCAGAGCGATGGATGCTTGAAAATATATACTAAAACAAAATTGAATTGAAACCGTGCACCCATGGTCAATACCCATAGCCATCTAATATGATTTTATAATTAGATTGATAATGTGTTTTAATTTTTTGATAATTATTTGAAATATTTATTTTATGACATACACGCATTCGTCAACTATGCCAAAATGAGGTGATTCCGTGCATCCATGGTGAAAAAATATTTCCATTTTATAACAAAAATGGTATTGTACGGATGAAGGAAAGCCGTTTCTGAAGCGGCACTTTTTGTGGGGCTCAAAACTACAAATAAATTTTATTAGCAAAAGGTTTTAACAAAATCATTTTCCATACCTACACAAGTGGGGGGGGGGGGGGGGTTTCTTTTTTTATAACCTTTGAATAAATTTCAATGCTTAATTTTTTTCATACACTTTTAATTGCAATTCACGATTTTGACCAAATCCATCTCCAAACCCTATAATAATTTTTAATACAATAAAAGTAACTAGACAATTTCAATAGAACATACATTTAAATAATCACAGAAGTAGTAAAAGAAGTGTCCACAACACTAAGGCTCTAGTTCACTTTTTTCACCAACTATTTGGTTAATCAAAATTAGCACAGATCGAATGAGTATGGTTTTAAAAACCGGTAAAAGATACTTCGAGGAACATGCAAATACGGGATTGAGCACCCAAAAGGTCATTTTCCTACCGCACATAAAAAAAACAACTTTCCTGGTAAAACTGTTTATTTGGAAAGTTTTTATACTCTTATTTAATTTTTGGCATTTCGGCGAGTTGTGAAAATTCAAGGTAGAATATTTTAGAAAGAACATGAAAGTATTATAGGTGGAAAGATCAAAGCTAGAGCGCTTTGGGTAGAAGAAATTGAATAGTTGGTGAAAATGTGAGCAGGGCTTTTGTTTTGTGAACAGCTTTTGAACTACTTGCGTGATTCTTTGCCGCGCGCCGTTTCCATGTTGATAGGAAGCGATGAAGAAACCCATCGCATTCCTACCCACATTGAAACACGGACGGGTCGAACACATGAGATTGTGTCCGACCCGTCCGCTGTTCACAAAACAAAAGCCCTGCTCACATTTTCACCAACTATTCAATTTCTTCTACCCAAAGCGCTCTAGCTTTGATCTTTCCACCTATAATACTTTCATGTTCTTTCTAAAATATTCTACCTTAAATTTTCACAACTCGCCGAAATGCCAAAAATTAAATAAGAATATATCCCAGCGGCGATTAAAATAAGATAACAGTTTTTATATGGAGAAAAAGAACTGTTTGCATTTGTTATTAATTTATCTGGTACACCTTACATATAGGGGAAAGTCGGGTAAGACGGACACCCTAATGTAGAATCGCAGTAAAAAATCAGATTTTGCTTTTTTCATCGCAGTTTTCATGCAGATGGGCAGTTAAGGTTGTTTGCTAACGCATTTATCATTGGAATTAGTAAATTTCCTTCATCAACACTGTTTTTATAGCTGTTCAAAACATGTTTGCCAATTACACTTTTCAAAAATGGTCGGGTTAAACGGACACTGCTCAAAAAAAGTACATTTTGCCGCAAAAATTTCTGTAAAATAAGATTTTTTTGTGAATTAAGCATTTGAAAACGTTTTTCAACCAAAATGGAACCAACTGGTCCGAGTCCAGAAGCGAAACAGTGTGGTTTCGGAATTTCTTATTTTATAGCCGCTTTCTTCACCGGAGATCATGTTTTTACAATATACCTGGAGAAACTTACGTGTCCGTTTTATCCGACCTTGAGGTGTCCCTCTTACCCGCCTTAGCAACTTTTTTTTCAAAACGTTTGTTGTTTAAGCCCTTTAACCGAAATTCGCTGATTTTTCTCCGAATGGTTAAAAAGAAACTTAATAAACACTCTACCTTTGAAAAGGGTTTAAATTTTCGAAAATTTTGCGAGTAACGAACTATTTTATGAGGAGAGAAAATTACATCAGATTACGGACCCTTGAAGATTTTGTTTGTTTTGTTTACTTTTATTGGACCTGGCTTGCTATAAATAAACAAAAGGTCTCGAAAGTGTTGATACACTTATAGTGTTTTCGTTGAATAATCGTTTATGTTTATTTTAATGAATCTAGCGGGTAAAATTTCATTTTTAGCGACATAATTTAAAATTATAATGCTGCAATTTTATTTATTTTTTATTTTCCAATAAAATAAGAATGAATCCGGACAAAATCATTTTGTATAAAACATCCGAGCAAGCCCGGGTAAAATCGGGTAATCTGATCACTTTTATTTTACTTATTTGATTTGAATTTACAATAATTTTTTTTTTAAAAAGCCTTCGATTTCGAAAGACAATTCTAAACAGAAATCCAATTTTCAAAGGAATAAGTAAAAGATTAAAATTTTGCGGTACAAATCAGATCTATGCAAAATCGATACTAATTAAAGATTTTAGTTTGAAATTTGGTTCATTAAAATACTGCAATACTAATAATGTTATACAACAAGCCAAATCACATGCGGTTTCCTGTAATTTCTTTAAAAGAAGAAACACATTTCTTCATCGTCAATTTATGTTCACTAAAAACTAATTCCTGTGGAAGGATTGTTTTTTTTGTTTATTAAGGACCTTTTTAACATGATTATTATTCGGATGTTTTGAGTTTCGACGTTTATTCTATATTTCAATTATGAATTTCTAATCTAGCTTGCAAATCTAAGTTAAAAATCAAAATTTCTAATGTTGATTCGTACCGAAATTCAAGATTCCTAAACTGGATACATAATCTGAAATTAGAAAAAACAAATACAATTGCGATTTTGATTATAAGGAACCAGAATAAAATGTAGAATTAGGAAATGAATAACTATCCATAAGTAAGAAAATTTTGAAAATCTGTTGCTGAATTTTAGTTTTCGAGGTTTTGAGTCAAGATTGTTAGTATCGAATTACCTTACACCATCATCAAAATTCTATTATTTTTTTTTTTATTTTTGAGTGTAGAGTGAAGAGTAGAATGCCTCGCTTGCTTTTGATGGACCCTATTTGGGGGGGGGGGGGGGGGTGTGTTTAAACCCCAAACCCCCCCCACCCCCTCCCCCGTTCCTACGGCCAGGGTATCAATTATTTTCAGCAAAGATTATGGTCAATTCTTTTGATTCAAATACTGCACAAACATAGTACAATTTTTTGTGCCCAGTCCGATGCAAAATCAGTTTTCACTTGCAGGAAAAAAAATGCAAATCGATGTTAATGTTTTCGGCGTTTTCAGTCTCTATAAGATGTCAAAACAAGGTTTTATACTGCATCCGACGTTTCGGCATAATTTTCTCTTGTTAGGGTCATATCGAGAAAAGGTATTTTGTTGTTTTCTTCGACTTGTCGAATTCACCTCGCTGGTGAATTGGATATTTTTATTACACAGGTACGTCTCTGGTCTTCAAACTCTAGAATTGTGTCACATCGCGAGAAATAGCAATACGGTCAATAAGAAGACTGATACTGAAGGGCTAAGTATCATCTACGCTGGCATCTTCAACTCCATGAAAAATATACACCAACGCATCAACATTCAACAGTCAGTGATAGTGGTTAACCAAAACAAACAACAAGAAACACCAAAAAGTTTTATATTGTTTTTCATCAAATTTCATTTCATCTCATTTCTATATCATTCGTAAACATCAATACAGAATATATTGTAAGCCCCCATGCAGTAAGTAGAACATGGAGCATATAATATTGAATAGAAGCTTGAATGCTAAATTTTTCCAAACATTCACAGACAACTGGACGAGAACAATTTTTAATATCAGAGATTTAGTAGATTCGAGAAACATACTGGACAATTAAAATGACAAATTACTGTAAGTACACCCTATCACAATATTATTCACACATTTAAAAATTTAAAAACAAAAACTTTAACATTCCGACCCAAGTTAATTACATTACATAAGTTTTCAATGTTTAACTATAACACAAAACAAAAATTCTCATGCCATTTATGTATACTTTGGTTCTTAGATTCCTTGAAAAAGGCTAAATAAATTATGCCGAAACGTCGAATGTACCTCGTTTTGAACTTTTTAAGAGACTGAAAACGCCAAAAACATTTACATCATTACCTTACCAGTCTATAGGAAAATTTAATAAAAATGAAAATCGTTAGAAGCATTGTCAAACGTAGATCTTTATTCAATTTAGTTTCGATCTTAAAATAAAGGCTAAATGAACAGCTTAACAACGCTATGGATAGTTTATATTAAATTTGTATGAACTGACTTCAGTACGCATACCTCCATTCGATGTGACAATTTTCATCTGAAGCGTATTGGAGTCAGGATGATACTGAATAATGTCTTATTGTATACCGTAATCCGGGGTAATATTGATCACTTTTTTCAATATTTTTCGTTAATTTTTTCTGTTAAGGGGAATATGGCATGTTTCATATTTTTAAAACCAGTACTGGACTCCTATGAACGTAAAGCATGGTTGCAAAAATTTATAAGACTACTTTGAATTTGATTTAAAAATCGATTTCGTCTCAGTTTTGAATCCGATTTTTTGGGGTAACATTGGTCAGTCTCTATTTTCGACGGTTTTAACAAGTTTTCTTGATCATAAAGGATACAAAACACCTTCATAATATTTACAAATGCTAGTTTATAAATTTTACCTTGCTTTTTTTAAGTTTTCTTTTAAAAATATTATAATCGAAAAAATTATTATTATTATTATTATTATTAAATAGTTTGAGCTACAAAATACAAATGAAATTTTACCTTCACACATTCCTGTAGGCCCTCCCACTATTTCCGTTTTCATTTTTTCTGCAAAGTTAACCATTTGATAGGGTTCCTTTCTATTTGTTCAATACGGGCTTACTCTTGAAAAATGGCCTTATTTTTTAAATATAAAAATTTTATCACTAAATGAATATAAAAATAGCTCTTTAACTGCACACATACAAAGAAAAAAAGTAGTTATTTCACTTTCAACAACCCGTTTGCTTCTAAATGCTGTTGGTATCATCAGGAAAGCTGCTTTTTTGTCGGCCTTGAACAAAATAGATGTTTTAGAATTTTGAAATTACATAATTACAAACAGAAAAAAAAATCAACTACAAACCAAATTTTGCCTATTTGATATTCAATAAATAGGCATTCAAATGTAAAAAAAAGTTTTCAAAAATTTAACTATAGGCTGAGTTATTGTTGATTATGTGGCAAAATTTCATGTTGATCAAAGCTACCCCGGTGATCAATGGTACCCCGTTTTAAAATTCCTTGAATTTAAAACAAATACATGGAAGTTAGCGATCTTCAATTAGCGGAACAAAGAATTGCGGAACTTTTAAATTCGCCAGGTCTACCAAAATTAAGCGTCATAATTAAACTGCTAACAAAAAATTAGCGGACAGATTTCCTCTACAACTTCTTCAAAATCTTTTTCTACATTTTATGTATTACTTAAGATAAAAAACATATGTATTGAAAGAATATTTTTATCTCGTTCATTTGAAACTGTTTGGTACTTTAATATTAAAATTTATTCTTTGATTCAAGTAATTGATTTGTTGGATGTAGGGGAGATGGGGGCATAATGGCCACCTTAAGGAAAACGGTTATTTAACCATAGAAAATATCTATAATATGGAGGTTACATTATTGTTTCGTGTTCAGACACTTGAAAAGCCTATTCCCTAACGGGCTGAAACGTGAAAAACTAGATGAAAACGTTAAATAATGCATTTTAAAAAATTTTGCCAAAAGCTGAAAACCAGCAACTGTGGAGGCATAATGAGAACCCCCCCTGAGGCAGTATGAGCACCATTAATCAGGGCAAGATGTGCGTTTTCTGCCGGGGAATCCAGCAGCGAATTCAATTCGATGAAGTCAAGTGAGTCGTAGATTCATCAAACAAAGCAATAACAAAATAATCTAGGTCTGTTTGTAGAATACAAACAATTCACGCACGCTCATACATTATGTGCTTTGTTCGGGGGATGATGCTACTAGCCGTATAATGTAACAATAAAAAAATCGATCATGAATTGTAAATGGAAAAAAATCACCTCGAACAGAAATCTAACTCTAGTCTTTTGATTACCTCTCCGACTCCTTACCAATAGGCTAAATCGTCGGATGAAAATAAGTCAAGGTGTGGCGCTATAAATCAATTTTAATTCGCTGCTAGATTCTACGGCAGAAAATGCTCATTATGCCCCTATAATATGGTGCTCTATATGCCCCTAGTCAACAAATTTAAGTAAAAACGTGTTTTAAAATTGATAAAAGTAAAAAATCAAAAATTTTATAATGGTCAAAATTGAGAAACAATGTGTACATCATGTTGCAGTGCGTACATTATAGATCAAGGTTATTTTAAGATCATAAGAGCTTATTTCGTGGTGCCTAAAAATTATAATATTTTCGTAACTTGAGAACCAAACTAGTTTTTTTTAATATCTCTGTAAAGATGATAAGGAGATTCCTTTTTTTGTGAAAAATTAATACTATAGGAAGTACGAAACAAATCCTCATGAAAATTTATTTAAGAAAATACGTACTTTCGTAGAAAAGCGTAGTGCTCATTATGCCCTGGGTGCTCGTTATGCCCTCATCTCCCCTACATACATTACATTGAAATGTTCGGATTTGCATTCTCGAAATTCCATTCCAGACGAGTTAACAAGAAAAAATTATCACAATTTTTGCATCAGCTTTTGCAAAAGGAATGCCTTGTCTTCCCTTAGGGCGATTGCTTACCAAATCAAAAGAATGCCGAAGGGTGGAGAAGGTCACCAAATGGCGAAAAGGCCTAAGAAACGAGATGAGAGGAAAAAAAATGGAACACTCAAATTTGCAGGACGAAAAAAACACCGATTGGTGGAAGGATGGCTGACAAAAAAACACGATGTAAGAATATCGACATTGAATTTTTTCCTTTCCTTTCTTATGAATTTCCTCATAAGCCGCCAGCTGAACAGCGCCCGCAGCCAAAGGCAAAAAATGGGGGCCCAGAAGGTCTTATTGGCGAAATA